>NW_024581623.1:0-20356 GCF_017639235.1 Corvus kubaryi
CCGTGCAAGCCTCAAGGTGAGCCCGTGGGCGACCTGCGCCTTCAGCGGCTTGGGGTATTGCTGCCCTACGCGGAGCTGCCGTCAGCAGGGCACGCGGCTTCCCGTGGTTTGGGGCGTCCGGTCTTGGAAATTTCCCCACAGAGGTGTAGAATAGTTTCCACCTCTCCTTTCCAGTGGTTGAAACCCACTACTGTAGAGGCAAGGAGGGAAGGAAGGAAATCCCAGACTGGTGAGTAGTTTCTCTGCCTCAGTGTGAGTCCCAAATTACAGTGAATGGGCTAAAGTTCCTCACTGTCTGGTTCTGCTCCACTGTGGAAAAAAATGTATGTATTTCTTAATGCTGATAGCTCAGAAGGAGAAAATGTCCTTTATGAAATTCATCACACGGTCCATTTCTGGTCCTCATAAAACACTCGGGGCCATGGTTTTACACCACTGCAAATGTACCTGCACTCTGTGCAGATGTACCCTGTCCTGAGTCACCTGCTTTGTGACCTGTATGTATGCTGAGTTCTCCCCGTTTGATCTGGAAGTGCATGGTCTTTTATGTCTTCCTAGATCAAATCGAAATTAAGTCCTCAGGGAACATTATTCTTCAGCCATAACAATGGTCGTTGCCTGGCAGATTATTTTATCTCCTCTAATACCCTACTTGGCTTTCTATGCATGGTAATAGTTCATCAGGTTATGCAATTCCAAGAGGGGTTAATGGATCCATTGTGATAAGTTATCTCTGCAGTTCTTGAAATCAACAGGTGTGCACTAGTTTGCATTTGGGGAAAGGTTAGTTGCTGCTAGGGCTGGGAACCTTCTTGGAGAATACTCTACCACGAGACCCTTTTAGTGTAACTGGTTAGCTACTTCAAGGGTCTCCTAAGAAGATGGAAAAATTGACACTTCCACCTTTAGGAACATTCCAAGAACTTCAGGACCAAGTGCAAGCCAACTTGATCCCAGCCCAAAAATTTCTAGATAGTTAGGATGTCCTGCAGGACAAATGTAGGATGCTGTGGTGTGTGTAAAATGCTCCTTGGAAAGTGGACTGGATGTGATGGAGGTTTTCTGAGAGCCTGTGCTTTACCTGGACAACACAGTGCAAAGAGCTCCCTGTAGGGTGGCTGGGTTCCATCTCAAAGGGGGAAGCTGAAGCAAACTGCAGCCTGGCTGTAGTTCCTGTGAGCAGGCTCTTCCTGCTAGACCCTGTCCTCTTGTTGCTGCAAGCTGTGGGTACCTGCAGGTGCAGGTATTTACCTGTGACATGGAGGAAGAAACCCAGGGATCACCGCCATGCCTCCCTGTTGTTCCCATGTAACTTATTACCATTTTCTGCAGGAGAAGCTCCAATCTCCTCTCTCCATGCCAACCATACTTTAAGCACGCCCTGTAGGAGGACAAGTCGTTGCCAGCTGCATGTCTGAGCTGTAGCCATCATTCTATTGTATTTTCAACAGAGGAGCAAACACATGGAGAGAGATGGAAATGGGGGGAGTAGAGAAGAGTCTGATGTGGCAGAGGATGTTCAGAGACCTCCTTATTTGCTGTCCCATACTAGCATTCCATGAAGAGGCTCTGCTGCCCAGCAGCTGATTCCTATCCCTTAGCTTCTATGCTCCAAGTCCACTCCACAACCTGTTTTTCTGTAACTCCTCCCAATCCAGCATCTTGTGAGGAGTTTTAAGGCACAGTTTGCTCATTTGCTTCGGGCTTGGAGAACATCCAGTTTGCTCACGTGCTCTGGCAAGAGAGCAACGCGTGCCCCGAGCTGCGCGTGATCCCGAGCTAAGCAAAGCACGACTGTGTCTGCGGTGCCCGTCCCGGGGAGAAGAGCAAGTGCAAGGAGGCTCTCTGGCAGGAGTACACGAGCCTGATACGTGATAGCCTTCAGTGACAACTGTGAAAGAAGGTTTGATGGACTTGCCATAGCTCACAGAACGGGGAGCTCAGGCAGGAGAAGGGCTTGTGCTTCTAGGAACAGGCAGGCAAAGATGTCCATCACCTGTGGGGCAAGCCAGCCATCCCAGGCACTCTTGCCCTGCTACGAGCCCCCAGCACTCATCAGGGTAACAGGCAAAAGTCACCTCACTTCCAGCTTCACTGCTAGACTGGTCCTTACAAAACTAGCCAGTGTGCTTGCCTGAGAAACTGGAGAAAGGCAGAGGGTTTTACAAGTCCTTGCCTCCAACCCTGCATCTTAACTGACAGCAAATAGTCTGAACACCTTTAACACATGAGACTTTTAAAGTCCCATAGCTGCTCTAGCTCCCTACCCTACTGTTTCAGTGCCTTTGCAGATTTTATATTAAACCCCAGAAAACAGATAGGGAAATGCATTTTTTTCCCCCTTTACATCTGAGTTACTAATTCAAAAAAACCTTATTTCATCGGAGCTAGAAATAAATACTAGCAGGTTTTTGGTTGATAATGAGTATCCTTTAAAGAACAAAGGAAGCTGAATAATGGAGCCTGGAGCCTGTCACATGCAATACTTGTTAGTAATAATTTCTGTTAGCTGTTCAGGGAAGCGCATTTCTCAATTTCAGAGCTTAAATGACTTAACCAGACTTTTTACAAGGACGCGGTATCTAGCAACCCTGACTGCAAAACAATGCAAGTTTCTAGAGGCAAAGCATTGGCTGCTGGTTGTTGTTGATCAGTAACAATTCAGGAGCTTTTATAAAATGCAGATGTGATCTCAGTTCTTTCTCTAGGAAACAAAAACAATGAAGTTTCAGCCTGGCCTGACTAGCAAGTAATGCGTGCTGCCATCCTATCAACACAAGTTTGCCTTCTCTCTTAAATCCCACAAAAACACCTTCAGAAGCAACTGAGGTAGGTTTGTGATTCATGTCTTGATGGTGCAGAGTTTTAGAATTGCATTAGTCATCTCAGACCTAAGTAAAGAGCAGGGATTTCAAAAGCAGTACCTTATATGTGTTCTGTTCCCCACCCCCCGAATCTCCACACAAATAAAGTAGATTAAAAAAATAAAAATAAAAATTAAATCTAAGTTTTTTGCAGGAAAAGTGGGTCAGACATCTGAGGATTCTTGCTGTTAAAAACTTGCAGAAATCTCAGGTAAAGAAAGTTCTTAACGGCCTCCTTACCTGGGCAAAACTCATCAGGCATCTTTTAAAGTAAAGAGGTCACCCTTTTACTCATTTTATCTCAAATTGCTGAGTACCCTGGGAACAGGAGAAAATGTGTGAGGCTTTTAAATATAGACTCCCCAGTTCTTGGAAGGAAGGAGAAAGAGTCATTGATTGAGAAGGACTGGCCCTGTCATCATTTATGTTTCATGTTTTCTTGGACATTCATGGATTGCCCCCTGTTGTTTTTTTGGGGTTTTTTTTAACTTGTTTTGGACAAGAGAATATGTTAAAAATAGTATTCTCCTGAATCATCTTGATCTGGGTGCATTTACACATTGTAGATTAGATTAGTGAGATTCTAGAGGTGGGTGACGTGTAGTGCCTAAAAATGAGCTTTTTTAAAAAAGGAAAATTGAAAGTACTTTTATACTACTTTATTTATTAGATAAAAAGCGCATGTTGCTATAGTTTCTATTTTGTCTATGAGTCTGCTCCACTCTGTATAATTATCTGCTAGAATGCATACTCTGCATGTGTTTTTAGTTAAAATTTCTTAAAACACGGTCTTAAAGTCTGCATATTTTCAGCCTAGTCCTTTAATAACTCACATAAAATAGCATGTGTCCATCCTGCATGTGGAATATCTGCTTATGTATTTTCAACTATTTAGCTTAGAGATTTTGGTAGCATGAGTCAAGACTAATATTTATTTTCTATTTTGCCATTACCTATAATAAACTAACACATATCAAGGAAAACTTCTAGCTTCACTTTTAAACTCTAAGAAATAAGGTCTGTGTAGTTCTTAGTAGAGGGCCTATACGTGAAGTGAGACTGCTTTTTTAGTTCTTGCTACTTCTGCCACAAATGATATAAGCTGAACTGGAGAACACTTCTCTGGTTTAAAAAAAGATGTTGTAGCATCTTTTTATTCTATTTTCACAGATTATCACAATAATCATCACAATGTACTTCTCGAGGACACCTGATGAGATGAGCGGTACCTTACACTGCCTGCGTGACTTCTTCATTTAGTGACCAAGGGATTCCTCATATGGAAGCATTTGTGATCTTTTCCCTTTGCTGATGTTTGTTGCACAATGAGGCTGATCACTGCCAGGACAACAGCCTGGGCTTTGTTGGGCAGTGTGATGTAATGGGCATTCTTAGTAGTTTTTATGCAAGCACCTTTTTTTCCCTAGCTGCTGCTGGTGCGTGTAAACTACTTGGCAAACAATGAAACACTAAAGTGATGTGTTCTCTTTTTATTTCAGTAACTTTTATGTCTGCTAAGGATTAGTTCTTGGTAAGTTCTTCTTTGAAAGATTACTTTCAAACTTTCAAGACTTACAGCTTGGCAGTGATGGGAATATGACATAGGTACACTTTTTAGTGAAACTCTTCACTGTAAGTCCTGCAAAGCAGTATCTGTCCTCCAAAGACCTCATCTGGCCTGACTTTTCCAGCACTGATACAGCACTTCTGCTGGATCCCTAAGGACAGCGTGAGGACAGGGAGAAAATGTGCCTACCACTTGTGCCTGTGGAGAGATTTAGGAAAATACTTGATGGCTGGGTCACTTATCCCTTCTGCTTCCTATAAATGCTCTGTGGCTGCAACTGCGATAAAAGGGAAATTCCTAAGTATCCTTGATGCTGTTCCACTGCTTCTAGTAGCATTGGACAAGTGAAGCCACTGCAAGCCTTTGATCGCCCCTGGGGTACAGGAGGAATGCCAGCAGCTGCTCCAGATTATGCTCCCACCACTCCCGTGGCTGTGGAGATGTGCTCACACTGCACTGAGGCACAGGGGCTTCCCCAGAGGCCAGCCTCAGTGGCCATCTCGGTCCACCCCTGTCCCCATGCCACCTTGGGACAGGTGCAGAGCCCCGGGCTGTGGCATCCCCTGGAATGCCACTGCCACAACCCATGTGCTGGGTGCTGTGGGATGCTCCTCCAGGGCGGGTGGCTGTACAAAGAGTGAGAGCCTGCTCAGCAGTTTAACCCCCTCTGGTTTAGGTTGTAGTCACTGAGTGAGGCTGTGGTGGATGCTGTACTAGAAGCAGTAGCCACACAGAGAGTAGAGGAAGCAAAACCTCACAACATGAGAGCCAAATTAGCCAGGCTATTTATACATCTGTGGCACAGCACTAGAAGTACAACCCCTAATGTGCCCTTTTTCCTTTTGGTGTCCAGTTCAGGAGCTGAGTTGCTCCATTAGCACCCAGGGAGTGCTACTTATGAGCTGAAAATCCCTGTGGAGGATGACGAGCTCCTTTGGAGGATCAGAAACTGCTGGGAAAGGGAAAGAGATGCTCAGTTTGAAAAGAAATCCTCCTAATCCTTCGGAAAGGTAATCCTCTAGTCTTTATCAGTGTCATTTACGTAGGCACTGCCTCATGAGCTTCCTCTCTTTTGGGCGCTGTCTTCATGCTCGAGTTTGGTGTTAGCAGGGCTTGCAGCAAATTGAGCCAGAAGCCAGTTTATTTCCTCCCCTGACACTCTGTTTACTGATTTATCACTTTCTTCTAGCAGCAGTGTCTCAGTTTTTGCTCCTGACTGTCTCTGCTCTGGCACATGCCCGACCTGGGAGCTGGTGAGTGCTGCCTCTCAGATCCCCAGCCAAAGGTCAGTAGCTGCATGGTGGCCTCTGGATTCCTCAGATACCGACCCTTGTCATGTGGGGAGGCATTAACCTTTGGCCCTGAGTAAGTATCCTCATATCTCACCTCTGTTAGTCTAGCCTGCTATTTGATCCTGTCTAATACAAAGCCCTTTCCTTTGGCATCCTGAAAATCTAAGCCCTGTCTTGATGATTTTCAGCACACCATCCACCTGATACTGGTGGGAGATACCCTCTGTGTTGCACCCAGGGCTGAGTAAGCAGTGGAAGTAGAGACAGCTCGAGAAGAGCTGATTGTGTGTTCGCAGCCCCTCCTGCCTCCCAAGGGAGCAGTGGTGGTGGCTCCCTCTGTGTAACCTCTCTTCTTCACCAAGAACAGGGATGGCTAATCTGGAAGGATACTGCCTGTATCACGCAACAAAGATGTTTCAAGAGTTTGAGGTTTGGGGTTTTTTTAACTCCTGATTCAGGGGGAGGGGCTCACTGAGAGTCCCTTACTTTGAATCAGGCTGTTAGGACAGAGTTAGACTCATCACTAGATCTTAGCATGCTCCAAAAATGTGAGATTTCTCTTGTGTCCTTTTAATGCAGAACTTGGTCAGGGGTTTACCTCAGTGCACCACCACTATTCCTGCCAACTCCCATGTTTACTTGATATGTAACCTCACACATCTCCCTTGGGCCCATCTCAGGGCTGTACAGGAGTTCTTAGTTCAGCTCTGATGAATGATCATTTTACATCTGTGCACTGGACAAACAGCTGTTTTCCACGTTACCTGCTTTAGGAGCCTCACTGGCATGTTGTTTCTTTCCTTGCCTCCAGCAACAAGCAGACACAAGTGACCAATTGCAACAGGGCTGCACCAGCATCTCCTTGCAGTCGGGACAGTGTGAAAAATGCACATCATTTTTACACAGCACACCATATGTCAAATGGCTGCAAGATAAAATAGCAGGGATTGGGCACTGGCAGTCTCTATTCCATATCTTTTGCTATTCAAAAGGGTGAAAGCAACACAGGCTTGGAGATGAGAGTCCCAAAGTGGCCAATCCCCTTTGGTCACAACACTTCCAGCTGCAAGGCCCTTCTGGGGAAGCTCTTCCTTTGAGGTACATCTCACCTGGGCAGGAGCCAACATCATGAGGAGGAAATTATTAGCTTGTAAAGAGAACCCCACAGGTAAAGTCTGACCTCCTGCTGGTTTTTCTTGCAGGTATTTCCCGTGGATGCTTTAAACACAGATGGTATTGTGGGTTTTGCTGGTGCCACTTGCTAGTGGGCAATGCTCTGTGTCCAAAGGAACAGAAATTTAGAAGAGTAGGCTTTAAAACATCCCATTGATGCATTTTAGCCTACCTGCATTCTTTTTCATGTGTGCCAGAGTGCTTTAAAAAGCCAGATAAGCTCATCTTTGCGTGGGTTAGTCCTTGTCCTGGAGCTGGCAGCCCAGGAGGAGGGCAGTGTTGGTGGGAGCAGAGTGGTGCTGCCAAAGGATGTGAACCCCACTTGAGCGCCTGTGCTTTATGAGCAGAGTTTTTATCAGGGCTGGCGGGATTTACAGCTGTGTTCAACTCTTCATTCCACATTTCATTCCAAGGTGCTGCAAGCAGACCACAGGGCAGGCTTTTCCTCTCAGTAGGCTCTCAATTTGCAGTGGCCATTTCTTTTGTCTGCTTTGCAGACTAAAAAAAACTTTTTTCATCTTCTGCCTTTCTTTTCCCAAATTCCCACTGAACTGCTGATGTTCATATGTACATTGGCAGATCGAGAAATCTCCTGATGTATGGTGAAACATCATATTCTGCCAAGCTCTACCAGCCTATCACTTCCATACCACCTTCCATACCACCTTGCCTTTGGAACGTCATCGTTAGGTTTACTCAAGCTTGTGCCCAAATATCTACCTTTTATGAAAGTCCCATCCTTCTACCCTACCAGTTTTCCATGCCTTCTGTCATCTTGTACAATGAGGCAACATGATGTTAACCTCCTCTCTCCGAGGCATTGTGTAGCATCTCTGCAAATCAAATGGTGGTGATCCAGTTTGGGATTAGGAAATAGAAAGAAGTGAACAATTCCTTGTTTACATAAGACTGGGAAAACTCTTGGGGCAGAGCTGGGGCTAGAACACAGAATAAATCATGGGACTGTCTGTCATAACAAGAAAGGGGAGCTTGCAGCAACTTCTTTTTCTGAGATGATTTGTTAAATCTCCTGTAATTGGTTTAGTAAACACTAATAGATAGGAAACAAAACAAAATGTTCTCTTCCAGCTTTCTTAGGCTGCATGGTATCTCTCACAGCCATATGGGATTAATGGTGGCTGTAGGGTAGGATTGTGTCATAAAACTTTTATTAAATGTTTTAAAGCCAATTAAAGAGACATTGCCAGTTTGAGCTTTCTAAGATTTTACAAAGTAAATTTTTTCCATTGTAGTCAAAGGGCCTTTGAAGTGCTAGATCCTGACATTTTTAACCATTTAAGAAGTAAATTGCTGTATGTTCTCTGCTGATGCTGAGCCAATACTGTGACAGAAATTCAACTAGTTATGCACAGTACTGTTTTGGGCAGACAACAAATAAAATGCTCCAAAGTAGAAATTCATTTTTCCTATCTTCTTTCATTTACAGAAGTATTTTGAATCTTAATCGAAGCCTCATTAAGCAACATTTTAGACAGGAGGGTTTGGATTCTCCTACCAATCTGATGATGTGTCTTTCAGATAAACCTTTGTTAAAACCCTCAAGTCTCCAAACTGAGAAATGAGACCTTTTGTGAGTGTAATACTGGTTATTAGAAAATCCACATCTGAATTCTTGAATTTTGTTAAAAATCAAGCTTCCATTTCAGGTATACCGTTCCCCTTATCGTAAGGTGTAAAACGTCCTTTTTTCCTGTGGAGAGCATTCAGCCTACATTTCAAGGAGCAAGCAGCCCTTGACAGGAAAAGGATCTGCAGGGCTCCGTGTCTAGGGTAGAAAGGAGATGGGTGGATGTAGATGCAGTCACAGTTTGCTTTCATAGGCAGCGATGTACTTGCATTCATGTGAGAAATAGGAATCTTCTGATGGAGCTCAGGATATGCTTGGGTTTCTGGGCTGCAAGTACACACTGCTGGGTCATGTCCAGCCTTTCATCCTCCAGTACTCCGAAGTCCTCCTCAGGGCTGCTGCCTATCTCTTCATCCACTAGCATTTGCTCATACCAGGGGTAATTCCTTTTCAGTCGTTACTATGATTAAAACTCCAGGATCCTTGATCTTTAGATATGAGCCTGTCAGGGCACATCTTAGGCTGTTGTAGCATCCTCTGAAGGACAAAAGCATCCCTTGGATGTGGTCTACCTCTGTCTGTGAGAGGGCAGCAGAGGCTGAGGCAGCAATACCTTCCCCCTCTGCCCAATCCAATCTGTGCTCTTGGCGCTCATCCTCAGCTCTGCGTGTTGCAGAAGGCTGACATGTCCCTGCAGCGTGCCGGGTGATTTCCTGCACACTTGCAGGGCTGATGTGTGCTTTGGGGAGCCCATCAAGGCTGGAGGTGAGCAGGCCTTGGCGCAGTGTCACCTCCTGGGCTCACAGCTCATTGCTCACCCGCAGCTGGGACCTGACAGGCTTTTTTTGTCTCTGTTTTGTATAAATCTTCGTCACTGTAGCACTTCATCTGATATGACTAACACGCATGGATTTTCTCTGCTCTCTCCCCTGAGGAAGGTGGGGGGAGACTTAGTGTGGGCAGTGCAGTATTTCTGCTTCGGTCTGGTTATTTTAGAAACAAACTTAAAAACATATGTTCATTTCAGTTCGTTTATGTGACAGAGACAAGGTCGAAGAGATATGCCTGGAAAGTGTAGCTGAAACCTCCCTAAGAGCTGGGTTGTGCTCAGGGATCAAGTTACATGGAGTTTATTGCAGGCTGGTATTTAAATTCACTATAGCCTGCCCCATCATTGTATTTTTAAGGTCCCTTTCTTTTACAAATCTCTTAATTTTGTCTCCTTCTCCTTTTTGCACTTTTTCCATTTGTTGTTCCTTTCAGGACAATTTCATTTTTTGAAATATTCCCTGTTCTGCAGAAATCATCATCTATACTATAGAAACACATTTGTACAAATCTTGATAGCCCAAATCTTCTCCTTGTCTAGATCCTCATTGTGTTGCATGTTGTGTCCTTGTTCCGCAATTCTACCTAAATTTCCACCCCTGGTGAGGCAGACTGTACCCTTGAAATACATGCGTGTCAATAAGGCAACAATTGGGATTGGCAGGAAATGGTGATGGAAGATTTCCTCATGAAAAAGTGAGGATTAGCAAGTCTGGTTTTCATTTTTCATCAAAGCAAAAGCAGAGTTTTGTAAATGATGGTGGGAGAAACCTGAGGAGGGGAGACTTCAGGAGATAAAAGCCTGTCTGCTGGGGCGGGAGGTGAGGGGGCAACTGGCTTCAAGACACAGCTCAGCTGGACCTGGATGTCAACCTGAAGCCCCTGCCTCTGTGAGTTTACTGGCTGGGACTGCTCCTCTCCTGACCAATGTTTAAAGACGTAGAAAGTGAGAAGAAAAATGAGAAAACAAATGGCGATTAACTTAATCAAGAGAGGAGAGCACCTGAGTGTGAAGTAGGAGACAGAAGTTCAAGCCCTTGCTGAAATCTGTCACAAAAAGTAATTAAACTTTCTCATTCATGTTCTCCTCCAGTGCTGTAATCCCCGTGACTGCCAAAGCTCATCCTGCTTCTTGCCAGTCAGACTTTCCTTGGGGCTGGGAACTTACAGACACTCGAGTTCTTCTTCTGGGAAAAAGTTGCCATAAAATGCTTCCCAGCACTTGCAAGATTGCAAATAGGATTTGATGAAGATGGTTCTCATTTGATTATACCTCTAAGCAACATCTTCTGGTTTTTTGCACAAGTATAGTTCAAAGTTTGTATTAAAAATGGGGCGGAAAGGTAAATTGGGATTTTTGGACGGGTTTTGGTAAAGCCTTGCACTTTGTTACTGTGGTGATACTACGGAAATGTGATTTGTGGGTCCAGGGAGAACCTAAGTTGTGAAAGAAAAAGCTGAGATTTTTGGTAGGAGCACATAATCTTGAGCACTCCTTTTGACTTTTCCTCCTAGTGATATTGGTGGGGATGTGGTTAATTTTAATGGGAACAGGATCAGCGTATAAACCATGATAAGCCTTCACTAAATGAAAACTGGAAAATGTCTACTGAACTGCTTTGAAATGTCTGAATGTAAGTAAAAGGGATCAGAGGCCTGTTTCTTGCTCAGAGAATGTATTTGACTCAGTGGACTAATAAATTTTCCCAGATTTTATTTGAAAAGTTAGTTAAATGAAAGGTCAGTCCCATTTGTAAACAAAGCTGTCTGAATTTATTGTTAAGTAAAAGCATCAGGGGCTTTTGCAGTACTTGCCTCTGTGGCTGAGTGCCGGCACAGTTGCTTTTTAGAAAGCTTAGTGCATATGATTCTTTTTTATTAGAAAATAAACAGAAAAGACATGCCAATCAGTAGCTTCAAAAGGTCCTCGCTGCAATATCAGTGTAAGAGCTGTGCAATGGCCTCCTGATGAAATGGGAAAGCAGACAAGTTGTTTTCAGGCACTTTGGTAGAAAATTGAAGCTCTGGCCAGCTTAGTGAAAGGTTTATGAACCTTCTGGGGAGTCTCCGCTACATTCGCCCAACCTACACTGATTTTTTTCACTGATACTTTGGAAGCGGGTTAAAATCAGTAGTTTGAGAATTCAAACAAAACAGAAAAGGGCAGAGAGGGACACTGAGGATGGGAAATCTTGTGCAGATACCTGCAAAAACCAAAGCAGCTGTCTGCTGTGTTGCACTGACAGGAGTGCTGTGCAGAGCAGGAGGGATGGTTGCCTCACAAACTCTTGGGTAAGGACATCTTACTCACTCTCTCCCTATCCTGTGGCTGATATTGGCAGTGCTGCCTAGTTCTGATCACATTATCTGCCCAAACTAGAGGTCTATGAGGCATGTGAGCACCCTGCAATACAGCAGGAGAGATCAGCTCTGCTTAGGGATCCAGGCTGCATGAGCTCAGCAGCTGCAGAAGTGGGATTGCCTCTCCAGCTATCCCTAATTGTTTTGCCATGGCAATGCCAACTTCAGCACGAGCTAAGATTCTGCTTTTTGGGCAGGACCTGTTGCAGTGGTCACATCACTTAAGTCTAGTGTCTGGAGTGCTTTGCATCCCATGCCTGTGCCTCCTTCGCTTTTTTTATAATGTGGCTTGGACGTGGTGTCGTTTTACTAGAACAAGGCTTCTTAGGCACTGCTGTAACCAGAGATACCCTGACCTTACTGTCACATGCCAGCTATTTCTTGTGCCAAAACAAAAAGGCAAGAAAATAGAAACTAAAGGGATAGAGCAATCACCATGTATGTATTCACATTTCTCTCTCAGGAGCCTGTAAATAACCTAGTTTGTGGCAATGTTTCTGTTCGGGGTTTCTGCCTCATTTCTGCTTGGCAAATGGCTTTGGAGAGGCTTGGGAGGTTTTATTTAAGGGGGGTTTGACTGAGGCTGTCATGAGGCCAGTGAAGCTGCAGCACACCAGCTGGGAGCATGGCTCACTCTTGACGTGTGCTTAGCCAGGTTCACAGAGAGGATGGACAGCTAGCTGGGAAGGAAAGGACAGCCAAAAAGGTTATGTGGTCACATGGCCAGGTTTTCCTTGGGCTGGCCTTCAACCCCCTGTCCCCATCACCTTTCCTAGGCAAGGGTGTCTCTCGAGGCTTGTGTAAAAAAAGCTACACCCTTTTAATTGAAGCTGTGTGTTTAAGCAGGTTTCCAGTAAACTAGTGCATGTGCCTGGACTCTTATTTCAGCATGAAGTTTTTTTGGTTTTTTTTTTTTTTTTGACCTTTGTGTTATTTTAGCTTAGGAAAAACACTTAAGAGCAGACTGCAATTAATGTACCATTTTCATACCTCCTCAAAAAAATGCATTATATGGTGTTTAAACTTGTAGAAAATCATGGAAGACAAAGCTTGATAAACTTTGGTTCCTTTCCAGAAAGGTGAAGAGGAAAAGATTTTTCTTGGATCTGGTTTTTCAGAGTGAACGCCAGGCAGTCTCTGCTGTGCCTCACTGTACCCAGGCTCCTTCCTATTATATCAGTGTGTGGTGCCTTATAGCAGCTCCCAAGACTTTAGCTTGTGACCTCTTAAAGAAAAATGCATGCTCCTCTGTAGAGAAGCTCAAGGATGAGATCGTGGAAATTTCTGGCATTTGAAATTTTGTTTCAGTGTTCAAATTCTAGAAATGTATTTCTATTAAGTAATTAAGGGTCTGTTGACACTGAATGAAAATCACCTGAACGTTAGGTTGCTGTATGGAAGAGCGACTTCTCGTGTGTTCTACCAGATGAGGAGACCTCATAATAGCCCAAAAGCTCTTCTGGAATCCCCAGCTGAAGGGACACAGCTTTTGTGATGGCTGCCTCTTGGCTCTAAGAGAGCTCATTTCTCTGAAAGTCAGAGCCCTTTTCTTGCCCACTCTGCCTTTGAACCAAGAAGCGTGAAACCTAAGGGATACTGTACGACTTCCTGAGTTTTGTGTTACGCGTGGATGGCTTGGCATTGTTCATGGTGAGCGTTCAGATAAACGGAGGGGCTTTGCATGCGGTGCGTCCCCTCTGAATTGTCCCACAGGGGCCTGTCCCACCGGACCACCTCGGCGGCTGAATGAACAGCAGCTGTTCATTAACAGGGAACAGAGATCCGGCGCTGGCCATAGGAAGTAAAGCCCCAGAGCACACTGCAGTAGCCTTGTTCTCCCTTTACAAAGCTGCTCTCTGTTAAACTGTGGTATTGACCCTCACTGGCGTACAAATGCCCTTCGTTAGGGTTTGCACGCTGTGTTATATGAGTCCACAGTTAAAAAGCGAACGAACAAAACCTGCTTGTGGTAATTTACTGTAATGGCACTGGAAGTCAGCTTAATCAGGGAAAAAAAAAATGATTGGGGTGATTATGCTCAACTGTAGTGCTGGAAGGAGCAGGACAGCTGGGCGCTGAGGTGGTGACTTCACCGGTGACTGTGGAGGAGATGGATTATTTGCAAAATCTCAGCCTGACATGGCTCTCCCAGAATGCAGCCTGCTCCTATGACACACATCCTTATATGTTTAATAAGGTGTTAGAACTGAACCTGAAATGTTCGTTCGTATTCCCCTGTTGTGGATCATTTTAGTGACCATCTGGTGCCCCTTTTTAATTTTTTTTAAAGACTATTTTGCATCCTGCACATTACTTTCTGTTTACCCTTTGGGCCCCAGCTTGGCAGAGTGCCATGGAATGTGCTTGGTGTCCTGTCCTAACTCAGCAAAACACTGAAGACAGTGCATAACGATAAGCCATGGTGTTTCTGCTCCCACCTCGCCAGGAGAGCCTCATCTTACCAGCTGTGAGAGCAGCCTTTGCTTGGAAGGTGGGAGAAGGATGTGAGAGTTTGTACAAACAGTGCTTTTATTCCCAGGGACATTTTTAACACTTATTTTTGTGACCTGCTCAGATTTGCATAGTTGAGTAGCAACAGCAGCCTGGTATCAAAGTGGTAGAAGAGAGATCTGGTCAAAGAAAAATAATTCCTTTCATGGGTCCAAGAGTTACCCTCTGACACCAAGAGCTGAAAGACTTCCCAGCTGAGCCACCATTTTCCCTGTGTGTTAGTGCTACAATTGCAAACCGACCTGGGTTTTGCAGTGTGCAAATTCAGTTTATTTGCTTAGCTGGAAGAAAAGCAGTAACTCTATCCTTTCTGAACTGACCAGAGTGGAAGTCTGTATTTTAACCTTAAGAAGAGCTAGCAGCCTTGAGGAATGCCACTAGGAAGTGGAGCTCAAGCAATTACACTGAACAAACAATGAATTGCATATATTTCTAGTGTGTCTGAGTGCGTGGACGTGATTGAGAGAGGGAAAAGAAGAGGAAGGACGGATTTGACACCAACTGTATTCAGTTTAGGAGGGAATGCAGAAGAGACTGTGGTTGCAGACTGATTTAGGACTGCATTGAGTCCGTTGAAGGAACCTGGTGTAAATGGCTGTGGAATTATGTTTTTCACATGGCAGCAGCCCCACTGCTGTGCTGTGGGCACATTCAGCCGGCAAAGCTGCATCACTTCCAAGAGACACAGGCTGAGAAAGCTGAGCCCATTTCCACCAGCACCACTGCATCTCCCTTCCAGCTTCTGCCGGGAGAGGTATATTGGTGAGGGGATGGAACCAGGATGATTCCCAGGCCCCGGGCAGGCCGTGTTGTGCTGGCACAGCACTGCTCTTTGAATTATCTGACAAGCTAAAACAACAGAACTGTTTTAA
Organism: Corvus kubaryi; assembly: GCF_017639235.1. Lineage (NCBI taxonomy): Eukaryota > Metazoa > Chordata > Aves > Passeriformes > Corvidae > Corvus > Corvus kubaryi. The sequence continues at coordinate 15,057 of NW_024581623.1, forward strand.
GTTTAGTTTGTTTAAGCGGCCTTTTGCAGTGGTGCGAGTACACGGAACATTTTGGTTGTCCTATCTTTTGCTTCGTCATGTGGATGAGATTCTTACTCGATTTATTTAGCCAACGTATTTTGGCTAACGCTATGTTGAACTCTGCTCCAGGAGGCCTCTTCGGTTCAGGTGCCACCACAGCTTCTCTAGGAAGCAAGTCAGGATTTTTCTGGTCAGCAAGAGTGCATTTGCATTTGTTCACTGTTGTTCCTCTTCCCTTATCTCTGTTTGTATTACATTACCATTCAGGGTGTTCCTGCACTCCTCTCATGTTTGTATGGTGCCCAAAAGTTGACACTTCTGTAAGCTTGTAGTCTGTGTGTGATACAAAAAGTACCAGAGAGAGTGGCTAGAGATTGCTATAAAGACCTCAATGTTGTATTTTGTTCTCCTAAATGAAATTCCTGCTGTAGATCCTCCTACATGCTGAAGTAAGGAATCTGTATGAAAGTGTCTTCACTCCATGTGTGTTTATTGTCAAAGTCCTTCAGGCTTTGTTTGACTATTTTGATGCATCCAGTTTCTTATCTGATGCTTTCTGGTTACCTTTCCAATTCAGGGACAAAGTCCAAAGAAAGACTGGCATATGCTTATGGAGGGTGGAGTTGGCAGACAAATGGTTTAGCTCTGCCCCCTTTTTGATTGGAAAGTTGTCCTTGTAAAATAACCCCAGGTGGGGTCTGAAAGAAAGACAGTTTCTGGATCTTCCTTAAGTGCTATTGTCACAGTGCCCAGAGGAATATACCTTATTTTAAATTGGAGGAGCATGACTGTTCCCTCTGTGTCACTTTGGTACCACAGACAAGTGGTGGGGCTGAGGCACATGCTCAGAAGGAGAATCAATGGCAGGCAAATGTCTCTCATGACTGTTTTCATGACCTGTCCTCAAGGACGTCCAGGGTTCGAGGTCCCACACCATCCCCAGGTTCTCTGCTTCATCATCCCTACTGCTGGAAAATGGGCCCTTACACCTCTTCTGAACCTCCCTTCCCGTGGTTTAAAGATTATTACTTTTTCTCTAACCCCTCAAAAGCTCCACTGTGTATACTTTATACATGCTGTAGTGTAGAATGTTTGAATTTCTGAGAGAACACAGAAGAAATCCAACTCACACCTCACAAGGTGATTCAGAGGCCTTTCTGGCTGAGCAGGGACTTGACTGGAAGACAGAAAACTCCACTCTTACCATACCAGGATGGACTCAAAGCACCTAAGAGCGTCCTGACTGATAGTATTTAGCAAGTGGCAAGGCTTGGATACTATGTGAGAATGGAAGGAATCTGAGAAGGTTTATTACAAAGAAATTGTGTTTTTTCTTAGTAGGTACTTGTGATCTGCCATCCATCCAGAGTGGGAGCAGCAGTGATTCTGCAGCCTCCCTCAGGTTAGAGTGAGCAATTATCGGTGTGAACCAGAGTCAACCGTGAAATACCTGAGCACAGCAAGACAGCAGGGGATCTTGTGGTGATTATCATTGAAATATTTATAACTGTGTCCAGATAATTTACATGATGAGTTATTCACAATACTCCCTGTTGGCAGAGAGGTTATTGAATGAGGAGTGAAAACTATTAGGCAGGAGGTTAGCGGTTGTTGCTTTAACTGAGGACCAGAAAGACAATCCTCCCTGGGGTCATTTACAATGATGCTAGAGCAGAACTTACCTCGACTCTCAACTGGTCCTTCTATGTCAGTTTGAAGTGCCTCAAGTGATTGTGATGATTTGATTCTGTGGGCTATGACATAAGCTGTGAGTGAGTGTCAGTCTCAGATGACTGCATTTCTCAAACAGAGAAGTTTCCTTGAGAACCTTTTCTAGTAGCTAAACAACCCAATTCAAGTTGATTTTTCCATGTTTCACCAAAGCTGCACAAAAACCAGTGGTTTTGAAGAGTGTTCCACAGCCATTGCTTTGATTTTGGAAAATTCATTAAGAACAACAATGACAACAACAAAAAAAATCATTCTAGTGAGTTGCATAAAGCTGAACTGGCATATCCCAGATACCCATAAGAAACAGTGTCCTGTTTATGAGGAAAGAGTGTGGTTACTGTGGTCAGACAGCTGGGCAACAGGCCAGGCCATGCCTCCTAAACATATTTTATCTAACCTCATGTCACAGGCAGGATGTGGGGAATGTAAGATTTTCTCTTCTGGAAGGTAAAGGCCGTTCCCAGAGAGCATAGACAGGCATTGCTCCCTTGACAGCTGCTTTGCCTTACACCCACTGAATCTCTACTTCTTCATTACGGTATCAGAGGACATTTCTAGACCTTCTGGGATCAGGACTGGTGCAGATCCACCTCGGTGGCTTTCCCCAGGCAGTCAAAAAGGCAAAGACAGGCTGCAACCAGGCCTGAATGGACCCATTCTTCTCAGCCAGCTGTGAACACTTCAGGTATGTCTCTGCTTGAAGCAGGGGGTGTGATTGTAGCACATAAAAAATGGGTTCAGCTAATATGGTATAGAAACCATGAGACTGGAGAATCCCTGGAGAGTCCTTGTCCCTTCCCTGACTGCTGGTGTTACACAGGGTGGCTGAAAGAAGCCACCAGGGCTACAGGAGCACCTCTGCTTGGTTGGTTGAAGCTAAAGGGACGTCTAGTGGTGGTATTTTAAGATCCAGATTTCCCTTTAACTACAGACATCTAGCAGGAAAAACTTCTAGGCATCTAGGAAAACTACTGCAGCTTCCTTGAAAGTGATGGGCAGAGTCAGCAATGAAATTAAAGCTGCCTCGTGTCATTTTTCCCTTGTGAAAGAAACTGCCCAATTTAATTACTGGATACAGGCAAAGCTCATCTCTTGGTCTCTGTGCAGCAAACCCTGTGATGGCAGTGGGGCTTCTGCACTACAATGCACAATGGGAATAACTGGTGTGAAACCGATGCTGTCTTCCTGACAGGCCTGGTGGGTCTTATTCTGCCTCTGTCTCTGCAAGTGGAGACCCCAGACCATAACCACAAGGAATTTAAACCTTGTCATTTGAATTTTTTATGTGAATACCCAGAACATGTAAAACATTCATGGCTTAGACAATGCAGTGAGACCCTGCCGTGTGACACAGACGTGCAGAAGTCAGTTGCTGATTTCTCAATGCAATGCATTGATTTTTGCAGTCATATATCACCTCCCCTCGGACAATAACTGGAGCTTTAGTGTCAGGTAAAAAGAGGAGACAACACTGTATCACCTTTATCTAGATGCTTATGCACTGCTGTGACTAAGGAGAATGTATATAACTATAGTTAGCAGTGCAAGACAACACAGTAAAGAAATATTGAAGGGAGATTAAAGGAGGATCACTAATATCCTATTTTCTTTTAGAATTTACAAAGATTTGCCTTGGTAAAAATTATATGGTTGGTGGTAAGCTTGCTCTGAGGGAATGTACTCACACAAAGACAGTTCTTTGGCAAAATTATCTTTGAGGCCATGCCAATAACAGGTAGAGAAACTCAGGTGCAGCTCCCAGAGGGCTGCTCCTCCCTGATGAGGATCATTGCAGCAGGCAGATGTGGTAATGTATTGCTGAACGGCCTCTTTTTCCCTTGGTCTAGGAAATGCATAGTTTTCTCAATATAAAGGAACTAATTACTTATTTTTCAGGCTATTTAACCAAATGCAGTATATACATGCCCCCTGGAATGTGCTCTGGAATTGCTGCTGCTGCAATCACAGCAGGGAAGGATTTTGCTGCTCCTGCTGTCATGTTTTTCTTATGGCACGTTATTTGACAGAGCTGTTTCTTGTTCTTCTTAGGTGTGTTTTTTTTAATGCACTGGGAAACTTTTGCTCTAGCACCTTTGCCAGTTTTCTTTTTGGAACTCCAGAATTAATTTATTTGAATGTTTCTTTGCCGTTTCTCAACAATTCTTTATCCTTTTTGTTTCTTTCTCTCTCTCTTATCATGAAGTCTTTTTCCCCTCCTCAGATCAGTGACCAGCAGAAAGACTGAGAACCTCTTGCCCTTAACCATCTAATTCGTTTAGACCAGACTTTTCTCTGCCTTTCTGTCTTGTGTGTTCAAGGCCAGTCATTACCTTGATTTCAGAGCAACCCTCAGTGATGAAATAGTTCTGGTGCTGAGCAGGGAGCACAGGCAGAGCTCAGACACCTACTCTTTCTTCAGGCAAGCTTTCATGCTCCTGTACTTGGAGATGGATAAAATTCCCCATGTGATGTACTGAAGTGGTTTCCTTTTCCAGGATGCACAATGAAATGTGGTTGGGCTTGTTTTGGTTCGGTTTTTTAAGTTCCTTCCTTCTCGCCTCCCAGATGTTTCCAATTGATTACCTTTTCATTTCTTTAAATTTAACTTGTTCCTATTTAATTTTTAGTATATTCTTCCTTATTTAACATTTTTGCTAAGACTTGTACTACATGTACTGAAATCCAAGAGGAGCAGTTCTGTAGATGGAGGTAGTATTTTTCCCCAGTGAGATTCTCCCTGTCCCTGCTATCCAAGAGTAAGTAGTTTAACTGACCTTTTTGTTTGGTTGCTTGGTTGAGTTGTGTTGTTTTGTTTTGTTTTTGGAGGGAGGTAGGGGGAGCAGGTGAGATAGTTGTAAAGCCACAGGATTTAATTTTACCTTTTGCTGTTCTGTGACTTTTCCAAACCTTGTGAGGTACTGAAGAGGTTTGTGCTGGGAAAAATCAGCAGATGCCTTTTTATTCATATCAGCACGTTCTGCAAGGGCTGCCTTTCCATTGTGACATCCCTTCTTCTGGCCTTGCCTCATTCATCTACAGCTGTCACTACTCTGGGCAGCGCTGCAAACTGCAAACCCCTGGAGGAGAGGATGGTCCCTCGCATTTGGAAGAAAGCTTCCATTTTCTAGTCTTGGAGTGAGTTTGGAAGTATCTTGTTGCTTTTGTGAAGGACTTTGTCATTTGCTACTTTGTGACACGTGGCAAATCAATTTGGATTTCCCAACTCTTTCTCAGGGCATCACTCTGCTTTCCCAGCTGTCTTGACAGACAGATTAGATTTGCACTTGCAGCGTCTGAGCGAGGCTGGTATCTGTAGGCATGATGGAAATCTTTTCTCCTTTCTTGTGGCACGTCTGCAGAGAGGGTGTACTTAACGCAGTGTGTGTCATGACCGTGCCTGCAGGTGATGCTCGGAGGTCTCTCCCCGGGCTGCACGCCCCGTGCTGCTGCACTGCTGGATGCTGCTGCTGCACTGCTGGATGCTGCTGCTGCATTGCTGGATGCTGCTGCTGCCCATCAGCTCTCCAGTGGAGCAACAGTGCCAACTG
>NW_024581624.1:0-20358 GCF_017639235.1 Corvus kubaryi
CCGTGCAAGCCTCAAGGTGAGCCCGTGGGCGACCTGCGCCTTCAGCGGCTTGGGGTATTGCTGCCCTACGCGGAGCTGCCGTCAGCAGGGCACGCGGCTTCCCGTGGTTTGGGGCGTCCGGTCTTGGAAATTTCCCCACAGAGGTGTAGAATAGTTTCCACCTCTCCTTTCCAGTGGTTGAAACCCACTACTGTAGAGGCAAGGAGGGAAGGAAGGAAATCCCAGACTGGTGAGTAGTTTCTCTGCCTCAGTGTGAGTCCCAAATTACAGTGAATGGGCTAAAGTTCCTCACTGTCTGGTTCTGCTCCACTGTGGAAAAAAATGTATGTATTTCTTAATGCTGATAGCTCAGAAGGAGAAAATGTCCTTTATGAAATTCATCACACGGTCCATTTCTGGTCCTCATAAAACACTCGGGGCCATGGTTTTACACCACTGCAAATGTACCTGCACTCTGTGCAGATGTACCCTGTCCTGAGTCACCTGCTTTGTGACCTGTATGTATGCTGAGTTCTCCCCGTTTGATCTGGAAGTGCATGGTCTTTTATGTCTTCCTAGATCAAATCGAAATTAAGTCCTCAGGGAACATTATTCTTCAGCCATAACAATGGTCGTTGCCTGGCAGATTATTTTATCTCCTCTAATACCCTACTTGGCTTTCTATGCATGGTAATAGTTCATCAGGTTATGCAATTCCAAGAGGGGTTAATGGATCCATTGTGATAAGTTATCTCTGCAGTTCTTGAAATCAACAGGTGTGCACTAGTTTGCATTTGGGGAAAGGTTAGTTGCTGCTAGGGCTGGGAACCTTCTTGGAGAATACTCTACCACGAGACCCTTTTAGTGTAACTGGTTAGCTACTTCAAGGGTCTCCTAAGAAGATGGAAAAATTGCCACTTCCACCTTTAGGAACATTCCAAGAACTTCAGGACCAAGTGCAAGCCAACTTGATCCCAGCCCAAAAATTTCTAGATAGTTAGGATGTCCTGCAGGACAAATGTAGGATGCTGTGGTGTGTGTAAAATGCTCCTTGGAAAGTGGACTGGATGTGATGGAGGTTTTCTGAGAGCCTGTGCTTTACCTGGACAACACAGTGCAAAGAGCTCCCTGTAGGGTGGCTGGGTTCCATCTCAAAGGGGGAAGCTGAAGCAAACTGCAGCCTGGCTGTAGTTCCTGTGAGCAGGCTCTTCCTGCTAGACCCTGTCCTCTTGTTGCTGCAAGCTGTGGGTACCTGCAGGTGCAGGTATTTACCTGTGACATGGAGGAAGAAACCCAGGGATCACCCCCATGCCTCCCTGTTGTTCCCATGTAACTTATTACCATTTTCTGCAGGAGAAGCTCCAATCTCCTCTCTCCATGCCAACCATACTTTAAGCACGCCCTGTAGGAGGACAAGTCGTTGCCAGCTGCATGTCTGAGCTGTAGCCATCATTCTATTGTATTTTCAACAGAGGAGCAAACACATGGAGAGAGATGGAAATGGGGGGAGTAGAGAAGAGTCTGATGTGGCAGAGGATGTTCAGAGACCTCCTTATTTGCTGTCCCATACTAGCATTCCATGAAGAGGCTCTGCTGCCCAGCAGCTGATTCCTATCCCTTAGCTTCTATGCTCCAAGTCCACTCCACAACCTGTTTTTCTGTAACTCCTCCCAATCCAGCATCTTGTGAGGAGTTTTAAGGCACAGTTTGCTCATTTGCTTCGGGCTTGGAGAACATCCAGTTTGCTCACGTGCTCTGGCAAGAGAGCAACGCGTGCCCCGAGCTGCGCGTGATCCCGAGCTAAGCAAAGCACGACTGTGTCTGCGGTGCCCGTCCCGGGGAGAAGAGCAAGTGCAAGGAGGCTCTCTGGCAGGAGTACACGAGCCTGATACGTGATAGCCTTCAGTGACAACTGTGAAAGAAGGTTTGATGGACTTGCCATAGCTCACAGAACGGGGAGCTCAGGCAGGAGAAGGGCTTGTGCTTCTAGGAACAGGCAGGCAAAGATGTCCATCACCTGTGGGGCAAGCCAGCCATCCCAGGCACTCTTGCCCTGCTACGAGCCCCCAGCACTCATCAGGGTAACAGGCAAAAGTCACCTCACTTCCAGCTTCACTGCTAGACTGGTCCTTACAAAACTAGCCAGTGTGCTTGCCTGAGAAACTGGAGAAAGGCAGAGGGTTTTACAAGTCCTTGCCTCCAACCCTGCATCTTAACTGACAGCAAATAGTCTGAACACCTTTAACACATGAGACTTTTAAAGTCCCATAGCTGCTCTAGCTCCCTACCCTACTGTTTCAGTGCCTTTGCAGATTTTATATTAAACCCCAGAAAACAGATAGGGAAATCCATTTTTTTCCCCCTTTACATCTGAGTTACTAATTCAAAAAAACCTTATTTCATCGGAGCTAGAAATAAATACTAGCAGGTTTTTGGTTGATAATAAGTATCCTTTAAAGAACAAAGGAAGCTGAATAATGGAGCCTGGAGCCTGTCACATGCAATACTTGTTAGTAATAATTTCTGTTAGCTGTTCAGGGAAGCGCATTTCTCAATTTCAGAGCTTAAATGACTTAACCAGACTTTTTACAAGGACGCGGTATCTAGCAACCCTGACTGCAAAACAATGCAAGTTTCTAGAGGCAAAGCATTGGCTGCTGGTTGTTGTTGATCAGTAACAATTCAGGAGCTTTTATAAAATGCAGATGTGATCTCAGTTCTTTCTCTAGGAAACAAAAACAATGAAGTTTCAGCCTGGCCTGACTAGCAAGTAATGCGTGCTGCCATCCTATCAACACAAGTTTGCCTTCTCTCTTAAATCCCACAAAAACACCTTCAGAAGCAACTGAGGTAGGTTTGTGATTCATGTCTTGATGGTGCAGAGTTTTAGAATTGCATTAGTCATCTCAGACCTAAGTAAAGAGCAGGGATTTCAAAAGCAGTACCTTATATGTGTTCTGTTCCCCACCCCCCGAATCTCCACACAAATAAAGTAGATTAAAAAAATAAAAATAAAAATTAAATCTAAGTTTTTTGCAGGAAAAGTGGGTCAGACATCTGAGGATTCTTGCTGTTAAAAACTTGCAGAAATCTCAGGTAAAGAAAGTTCTTAACGGCCTCCTTACCTGGGCAAAACTCATCAGGCATCTTTTAAAGTAAAGAGGTCACCCTTTTACTCATTTTATCTCAAATTGCTGAGTACCCTGGGAACAGGAGAAAATGTGTGAGGCTTTTAAATATAGACTCCCCAGTTCTTGGAAGGAAGGAGAAAGAGTCATTGATTGAGAAGGACTGGCCCTGTCATCATTTATGTTTCATGTTTTCTTGGACATTCATGGATTGCCCCCTGTTGTTTTTTTGGGGTTTTTTTTAACTTGTTTTGGACAAGAGAATATGTTAAAAATAGTATTCTCCTGAATCATCTTGATCTGGGTGCATTTACACATTGTAGATTAGATTAGTGAGATTCTAGAGGTGGGTGACGTGTAGTGCCTAAAAATGAGCTTTTTTAAAAAAGGAAAATTGAAAGTACTTTTATACTACTTTATTTATTAGATAAAAAGCGCATGTTGCTATAGTTTCTATTTTGTCTATGAGTCTGCTCCACTCTGTATAATTATCTGCTAGAATGCATACTCTGCATGTGTTTTTAGTTAAAATTTCTTAAAACACGGTCTTAAAGTCTGCATATTTTCAGCCTAGTCCTTTAATAACTCACATAAAATAGCATGTGTCCATCCTGCATGTGGAATATCTGCTTATGTATTTTCAACTATTTAGCTTAGAGATTTTGGTAGCATGAGTCAAGACTAATATTTATTTTCTATTTTGCCATTACCTATAATAAACTAACACATATCAAGGAAAACTTCTAGCTTCACTTTTAAACTCTAAGAAATAAGGTCTGTGTAGTTCTTAGTAGAGGGCCTATACGTGAAGTGAGACTGCTTTTTTAGTTCTTGCTACTTCTGCCACAAATGATATAAGCTGAACTGGAGAACACTTCTCTGGTTTAAAAAAAGATGTTGTAGCATCTTTTTATTCTATTTTCACAGATTATCACAATAATCATCACAATGTACTTCTCGAGGACACCTGATGAGATGAGCGGTACCTTACACTGCCTGCGTGACTTCTTCATTTAGTGACCAAGGGATTCCTCATATGGAAGCATTTGTGATCTTTTCCCTTTGCTGATGTTTGTTGCACAATGAGGCTGATCACTGCCAGGACAACAGCCTGGGCTTTGTTGGGCAGTGTGATGTAATGGGCATTCTTAGTAGTTTTTATGCAAGCACCTTTTTTTCCCTAGCTGCTGCTGGTGCGTGTAAACTACTTGGCAAACAATGAAACACTAAAGTGATGTGTTCTCTTTTTATTTCAGTAACTTTTATGTCTGCTAAGGATTAGTTCTTGGTAAGTTCTTCTTTGAAAGATTACTTTCAAACTTTCAAGACTTACAGCTTGGCAGTGATGGGAATATGACATAGGTACACTTTTTAGTGAAACTCTTCACTGTAAGTCCTGCAAAGCAGTATCTGTCCTCCAAAGACCTCATCTGGCCTGACTTTTCCAGCACTGATACAGCACTTCTGCTGGATCCCTAAGGACAGCGTGAGGACAGGGAGAAAATGTGCCTACCACTTGTGCCTGTGGAGAGATTTAGGAAAATACTTGATGGCTGGGTCACTTATCCCTTCTGCTTCCTATAAATGCTCTGTGGCTGCAACTGCGATAAAAGGGAAATTCCTAAGTATCCTTGATGCTGTTCCACTGCTTCTAGTAGCATTGGACAAGTGAAGCCACTGCAAGCCTTTGATCGCCCCTGGGGTACAGGAGGAATGCCAGCAGCTGCTCCAGATTATGCTCCCACCACTCCCGTGGCTGTGGAGATGTGCTCACACTGCACTGAGGCACAGGGGCTTCCCCAGAGGCCAGCCTCAGTGGCCATCTCGGTCCACCCCTGTCCCCATGCCACCTTGGGACAGGTGCAGAGCCCCGGGCTGTGGCATCCCCTGGAATGCCACTGCCACAACCCATGTGCTGGGTGCTGTGGGATGCTCCTCCAGGGCGGGTGGCTGTACAAAGAGTGAGAGCCTGCTCAGCAGTTTAACCCCCTCTGGTTTAGGTTGTAGTCACTGAGTGAGGCTGTGGTGGATGCTGTACTAGAAGCAGTAGCCACACAGAGAGTAGAGGAAGCAAAACCTCACAACATGAGAGCCAAATTAGCCAGGCTATTTATACATCTGTGGCACAGCACTAGAAGTACAACCCCTAATGTGCCCTTTTTCCTTTTGGTGTCCAGTTCAGGAGCTGAGTTGCTCCATTAGCACCCAGGGAGTGCTACTTATGAGCTGAAAATCCCTGTGGAGGATGACGAGCTCCTTTGGAGGATCAGAAACTGCTGGGAAAGGGAAAGAGATGCTCAGTTTGAAAAGAAATCCTCCTAATCCTTCGGAAAGGTAATCCTCTAGTCTTTATCAGTGTCATTTACGTAGGCACTGCCTCATGAGCTTCCTCTCTTTTGGGCGCTGTCTTCATGCTCGAGTTTGGTGTTAGCAGGGCTTGCAGCAAATTGAGCCAGAAGCCAGTTTATTTCCTCCCCTGACACTCTGTTTACTGATTTATCACTTTCTTCTAGCAGCAGTGTCTCAGTTTTTGCTCCTGACTGTCTCCGCTCTGGCACATGCCCGACCTGGGAGCTGGTGAGTGCTGCCTCTCAGATCCCCAGCCAAAGGTCAGTAGCTGCATGGTGGCCTCTGGATTCCTCAGATACCGACCCTTGTCATGTGGGGAGGCATTAACCTTTGGCCCTGAGTAAGTATCCTCATATCTCACCTCTGTTAGTCTAGCCTGCTATTTGATCCTGTCTAATACAAAGCCCTTTCCTTTGGCATCCTGAAAATCTAAGCCCTGTCTTGATGATTTCCAGCACACCATCCACCTGATACTGGTGGGAGATACCCTCTGTGTTGCACCCAGGGCTGAGTAAGCAGTGGAAGTAGAGACAGCTCGAGAAGAGCTGATTGTGTGTTCGCAGCCCCTCCTGCCTCCCAAGGGAGCAGTGGTGGTGGCTCCCTCTGTGTAACCTCTCTTCTTCACCAAGAACAGGGATGGCTAATCTGGAAGGATACTGCCTGTATCACGCAACAAAGATGTTTCAAGAGTTTGAGGTTTGGGGTTTTTTTAACTCCTGATTCAGGGGGAGGGGCTCACTGAGAGTCCCTTACTTTGAATCAGGCTGTTAGGACAGAGTTAGACTCATCACTAGATCTTAGCATGCTCCAAAAATGTGAGATTTCTCTTGTGTCCTTTTAATGCAGAACTTGGTCAGGGGTTTACCTCAGTGCACCACCACTATTCCTGCCAACTCCCATGTTTACTTGATATGTAACCTCACACATCTCCCTTGGGCCCATCTCAGGGCTGTACAGGAGTTCTTAGTTCAGCTCTGATGAATGATCATTTTACATCTGTGCACTGGACAAACAGCTGTTTTCCACGTTACCTGCTTTAGGAGCCTCACTGGCATGTTGTTTCTTTCCTTGCCTCCAGCAACAAGCAGACACAAGTGACCAATTGCAACAGGGCTGCACCAGCATCTCCTTGCAGTCGGGACAGTGTGAAAAATGCACATCATTTTTACACAGCACACCATATGTCAAATGGCTGCAAGATAAAATAGCAGGGATTGGGCACTGGCAGTCTCTATTCCATATCTTTTGCTATTCAAAAGGGTGAAAGCAACACAGGCTTGGAGATGAGAGTCCCAAAGTGGCCAATCCCCTTTGGTCACAACACTTCCAGCTGCAAGGCCCTTCTGGGGAAGCTCTTCCTTTGAGGTACATCTCACCTGGGCAGGAGCCAACATCATGAGGAGGAAATTATTAGCTTGTAAAGAGAACCCCACAGGTAAAGTCTGACCTCCTGCTGGTTTTTCTTGCAGGTATTTCCCGTGGATGCTTTAAACACAGATGGTATTGTGGGTTTTGCTGGTGCCACTTGCTAGTGGGCAATGCTCTGTGTCCAAAGGAACAGAAATTTAGAAGAGTAGGCTTTAAAACATCCCATTGATGCATTTTAGCCTACCTGCATTCTTTTTCATGTGTGCCAGAGTGCTTTAAAAAGCCAGATAAGCTCATCTTTGCGTGGGTTAGTCCTTGTCCTGGAGCTGGCAGCCCAGGAGGAGGGCAGTGTTGGTGGGAGCAGAGTGGTGCTGCCAAAGGATGTGAACCCCACTTGAGCGCCTGTGCTTTATGAGCAGAGTTTTTATCAGGGCTGGCGGGATTTACAGCTGTGTTCAACTCTTCATTCCACATTTCATTCCAAGGTGCTGCAAGCAGACCACAGGGCAGGCTTTTCCTCTCAGTAGGCTCTCAATTTGCAGTGGCCATTTCTTTTGTCTGCTTTGCAGACTAAAAAAAACTTTTTTCATCTTCTGCCTTTCTTTTCCCAAATTCCCACTGAACTGCTGATGTTCATATGTACATTGGCAGATCGAGAAATCTCCTGATGTATGGTGAAACATCATATTCTGCCAAGCTCTACCAGCCTATCACTTCCATACCACCTTCCATACCACCTTGCCTTTGGAACGTCATCGTTAGGTTTACTCAAGCTTGTGCCCAAATATCTACCTTTTATGAAAGTCCCATCCTTCTACCCTACCAGTTTTCCATGCCTTCTGTCATCTTGTACAATGAGGCAACATGATGTTAACCTCCTCTCTCCGAGGCATTGTGTAGCATCTCTGCAAATCAAATGGTGGTGATCCAGTTTGGGATTAGGAAATAGAAAGAAGTGAACAATTCCTTGTTTACATAAGACTGGGAAAACTCTTGGGGCAGAGCTGGGGCTAGAACACAGAATAAATCATGGGACTGTCTGTCATAACAAGAAAGGGGAGCTTGCAGCAACTTCTTTTTCTGAGATGATTTGTTAAATCTCCTGTAATTGGTTTAGTAAACACTAATAGATAGGAAACAAAACAAAATGTTCTCTTCCAGCTTTCTTAGGCTGCATGGTATCTCTCACAGCCATATGGGATTAATGGTGGCTGTAGGGTAGGATTGTGTCATAAAACTTTTATTAAATGTTTTAAAGCCAATTAAAGAGACATTGCCAGTTTGAGCTTTCTAAGATTTTACAAAGTAAATTTTTTCCATTGTAGTCAAAGGGCCTTTGAAGTGCTAGATCCTGACATTTTTAACCATTTAAGAAGTAAATTGCTGTATGTTCTCTGCTGATGCTGAGCCAATACTGTGACAGAAATTCAACTAGTTATGCACAGTACTGTTTTGGGCAGACAACAAATAAAATGCTCCAAAGTAGAAATTCATTTTTCCTATCTTCTTTCATTTACAGAAGTATTTTGAATCTTAATCGAAGCCTCATTAAGCAACATTTTAGACAGGAGGGTTTGGATTCTCCTACCAATCTGATGATGTGTCTTTCAGATAAACCTTTGTTAAAACCCTCAAGTCTCCAAACTGAGAAATGAGACCTTTTGTGAGTGTAATACTGGTTATTAGAAAATCCACATCTGAATTCTTGAATTTTGTTAAAAATCAAGCTTCCATTTCAGGTATACCGTTCCCCTTATCGTAAGGTGTAAAACGTCCTTTTTTCCTGTGGAGAGCATTCAGCCTACATTTCAAGGAGCAAGCAGCCCTTGACAGGAAAAGGATCTGCAGGGCTCCGTGTCTAGGGTAGAAAGGAGATGGGTGGATGTAGATGCAGTCACAGTTTGCTTTCATAGGCAGCGATGTACTTGCATTCATGTGAGAAATAGGAATCTTCTGATGGAGCTCAGGATATGCTTGGGTTTCTGGGCTGCAAGTACACACTGCTGGGTCATGTCCAGCCTTTCATCCTCCAGTACTCCGAAGTCCTCCTCAGGGCTGCTGCCTATCTCTTCATCCACTAGCATTTGCTCATACCAGGGGTAATTCCTTTTCAGTCGTTACTATGATTAAAACTCCAGGATCCTTGATCTTTAGATATGAGCCTGTCAGGGCACATCTTAGGCTGTTGTAGCATCCTCTGAAGGACAAAAGCATCCCTTGGATGTGGTCTACCTCTGTCTGTGAGAGGGCAGCAGAGGCTGAGGCAGCAATACCTTCCCCCTCTGCCCAATCCAATCTGTGCTCTTGGCGCTCATCCTCAGCTCTGCGTGTTGCAGAAGGCTGACATGTCCCTGCAGCGTGCCGGGTGATTTCCTGCACACTTGCAGGGCTGATGTGTGCTTTGGGGAGCCCATCAAGGCTGGAGGTGAGCAGGCCTTGGCGCAGTGTCACCTCCTGGGCTCACAGCTCATTGCTCACCCGCAGCTGGGACCTGACAGGCTTTTTTTGTCTCTGTTTTGTATAAATCTTCGTCACTGTAGCACTTCATCTGATATGACTAACACGCATGGATTTTCTCTGCTCTCTCCCCTGAGGAAGGTGGGGGGAGACTTAGTGTGGGCAGTGCAGTATTTCTGCTTCGGTCTGGTTATTTTAGAAACAAACTTAAAAACATATGTTCATTTCAGTTCGTTTATGTGACAGAGACAAGGTCGAAGAGATATGCCTGGAAAGTGTAGCTGAAACCTCCCTAAGAGCTGGGTTGTGCTCAGGGATCAAGTTACATGGAGTTTATTGCAGGCTGGTATTTAAATTCACTATAGCCTGCCCCATCATTGTATTTTTAAGGTCCCTTTCTTTTACAAATCTCTTAATTTTGTCTCCTTCTCCTTTTTGCACTTTTTCCATTTGTTGTTCCTTTCAGGACAATTTCATTTTTTGAAATATTCCCTGTTCTGCAGAAATCATCATCTATACTATAGAAACACATTTGTACAAATCTTGATAGCCCAAATCTTCTCCTTGTCTAGATCCTCATTGTGTTGCATGTTGTGTCCTTGTTCCGCAATTCTACCTAAATTTCCACCCCTGGTGAGGCAGACTGTACCCTTGAAATACATGCGTGTCAATAAGGCAACAATTGGGATTGGCAGGAAATGGTGATGGAAGATTTCCTCATGAAAAAGTGAGGATTAGCAAGTCTGGTTTTCATTTTTCATCAAAGCAAAAGCAGAGTTTTGTAAATGATGGTGGGAGAAACCTGAGGAGGGGAGACTTCAGGAGATAAAAGCCTGTCTGCTGGGGCGGGAGGTGAGGGGGCAACTGGCTTCAAGACACAGCTCAGCTGGACCTGGATGTCAACCTGAAGCCCCTGCCTCTGTGAGTTTACTGGCTGGGACTGCTCCTCTCCTGACCAATGTTTAAAGACGTAGAAAGTGAGAAGAAAAATGAGAAAACAAATGGCGATTAACTTAATCAAGAGAGGAGAGCACCTGAGTGTGAAGTAGGAGACAGAAGTTCAAGCCCTTGCTGAAATCTGTCACAAAAAGTAATTAAACTTTCTCATTCATGTTCTCCTCCAGTGCTGTAATCCCCGTGACTGCCAAAGCTCATCCTGCTTCTTGCCAGTCAGACTTTCCTTGGGGCTGGGAACTTACAGACACTCGAGTTCTTCTTCTGGGAAAAAGTTGCCATAAAATGCTTCCCAGCACTTGCAAGATTGCAAATAGGATTTGATGAAGATGGTTCTCATTTGATTATACCTCTAAGCAACATCTTCTGGTTTTTTGCACAAGTATAGTTCAAAGTTTGTATTAAAAATGGGGCGGAAAGGTAAATTGGGATTTTTGGACGGGTTTTGGTAAAGCCTTGCACTTTGTTACTGTGGTGATACTACGGAAATGTGATTTGTGGGTCCAGGGAGAACCTAAGTTGTGAAAGAAAAAGCTGAGATTTTTGGTAGGAGCACATAATCTTGAGCACTCCTTTTGACTTTTCCTCCTAGTGATATTGGTGGGGATGTGGTTAATTTTAATGGGAACAGGATCAGCGTATAAACCATGATAAGCCTTCACTAAATGAAAACTGGAAAATGTCTACTGAACTGCTTTGAAATGTCTGAATGTAAGTAAAAGGGATCAGAGGCCTGTTTCTTGCTCAGAGAATGTATTTGACTCAGTGGACTAATAAATTTTCCCAGATTTTATTTGAAAAGTTAGTTAAATGAAAGGTCAGTCCCATTTGTAAACAAAGCTGTCTGAATTTATTGTTAAGTAAAAGCATCAGGGGCTTTTGCAGTACTTGCCTCTGTGGCTGAGTGCCGGCACAGTTGCTTTTTAGAAAGCTTAGTGCATATGATTCTTTTTTATTAGAAAATAAACAGAAAAGACATGCCAATCAGTAGCTTCAAAAGGTCCTCGCTGCAATATCAGTGTAAGAGCTGTGCAATGGCCTCCTGATGAAATGGGAAAGCAGACAAGTTGTTTTCAGGCACTTTGGTAGAAAATTGAAGCTCTGGCCAGCTTAGTGAAAGGTTTATGAACCTTCTGGGGAGTCTCCGCTACATTCGCCCAACCTACACTGATTTTTTTCACTGATACTTTGGAAGCGGGTTAAAATCAGTAGTTTGAGAATTCAAACAAAACAGAAAAGGGCAGAGAGGGACACTGAGGATGGGAAATCTTGTGCAGATACCTGCAAAAACCAAAGCAGCTGTCTGCTGTGTTGCACTGACAGGAGTGCTGTGCAGAGCAGGAGGGATGGTTGCCTCACAAACTCTTGGGTAAGGACATCTTACTCACTCTCTCCCTATCCTGTGGCTGATATTGGCAGTGCTGCCTAGTTCTGATCACATTATCTGCCCAAACTAGAGGTCTATGAGGCATGTGAGCACCCTGCAATACAGCAGGAGAGATCAGCTCTGCTTAGGGATCCAGGCTGCATGAGCTCAGCAGCTGCAGAAGTGGGATTGCCTCTCCAGCTATCCCTAATTGTTTTGCCATGGCAATGCCAACTTCAGCACGAGCTAAGATTCTGCTTTTTGGGCAGGACCTGTTGCAGTGGTCACATCACTTAAGTCTAGTGTCTGGAGTGCTTTGCATCCCATGCCTGTGCCTCCTTCGCTTTTTTTATAATGTGGCTTGGACGTGGTGTCGTTTTACTAGAACAAGGCTTCTTAGGCACTGCTGTAACCAGAGATACCCTGACCTTACTGTCACATGCCAGCTATTTCTTGTGCCAAAACAAAAAGGCAAGAAAATAGAAACTAAAGGGATAGAGCAATCACCATGTATGTATTCACATTTCTCTCTCAGGAGCCTGTAAATAACCTAGTTTGTGGCAATGTTTCTGTTCGGGGTTTCTGCCTCATTTCTGCTTGGCAAATGGCTTTGGAGAGGCTTGGGAGGTTTTATTTAAGGGGGGTTTGACTGAGGCTGTCATGAGGCCAGTGAAGCTGCAGCACACCAGCTGGGAGCATGGCTCACTCTTGACGTGTGCTTAGCCAGGTTCACAGAGAGGATGGACAGCTAGCTGGGAAGGAAAGGACAGCCAAAAAGGTTATGTGGTCACATGGCCAGGTTTTCCTTGGGCTGGCCTTCAACCCCCTGTCCCCATCACCTTTCCTAGGCAAGGGTGTCTCTCGAGGCTTGTGTAAAAAAAGCTACACCCTTTTAATTGAAGCTGTGTGTTTAAGCAGGTTTCCAGTAAACTAGTGCATGTGCCTGGACTCTTATTTCAGCATGAAGTTTTTTTGGTTTTTTTTTTTTTTTTGACCTTTGTGTTATTTTAGCTTAGGAAAAACACTTAAGAGCAGACTGCAATTAATGTACCATTTTCATACCTCCTCAAAAAAATGCATTATATGGTGTTTAAACTTGTAGAAAATCATGGAAGACAAAGCTTGATAAACTTTGGTTCCTTTCCAGAAAGGTGAAGAGGAAAAGATTTTTCTTGGATCTGGTTTTTCAGAGTGAACGCCAGGCAGTCTCTGCTGTGCCTCACTGTACCCAGGCTCCTTCCTATTATATCAGTGTGTGGTGCCTTATAGCAGCTCCCAAGACTTTAGCTTGTGACCTCTTAAAGAAAAATGCATGCTCCTCTGTAGAGAAGCTCAAGGATGAGATCGTGGAAATTTCTGGCATTTGAAATTTTGTTTCAGTGTTCAAATTCTAGAAATGTATTTCTATTAAGTAATTAAGGGTCTGTTGACACTGAATGAAAATCACCTGAACGTTAGGTTGCTGTATGGAAGAGCGACTTCTCGTGTGTTCTACCAGATGAGGAGACCTCATAATAGCCCAAAAGCTCTTCTGGAATCCCCAGCTGAAGGGACACAGCTTTTGTGATGGCTGCCTCTTGGCTCTAAGAGAGCTCATTTCTCTGAAAGTCAGAGCCCTTTTCTTGCCCACTCTGCCTTTGAACCAAGAAGCGTGAAACCTAAGGGATACTGTACGACTTCCTGAGTTTTGTGTTACGCGTGGATGGCTTGGCATTGTTCATGGTGAGCGTTCAGATAAACGGAGGGGCTTTGCATGCGGTGCGTCCCCTCTGAATTGTCCCACAGGGGCCTGTCCCACCGGACCACCTCGGCGGCTGAATGAACAGCAGCTGTTCATTAACAGGGAACAGAGATCCGGCGCTGGCCATAGGAAGTAAAGCCCCAGAGCACACTGCAGTAGCCTTGTTCTCCCTTTACAAAGCTGCTCTCTGTTAAACTGTGGTATTGACCCTCACTGGCGTACAAATGCCCTTCGTTAGGGTTTGCACGCTGTGTTATATGAGTCCACAGTTAAAAAGCGAACGAACAAAACCTGCTTGTGGTAATTTACTGTAATGGCACTGGAAGTCAGCTTAATCAGGGAAAAAAAAATGATTGGGGTGATTATGCTCAACTGTAGTGCTGGAAGGAGCAGGACAGCTGGGCGCTGAGGTGGTGACTTCACCGGTGACTGTGGAGGAGATGGATTATTTTCAAAATCTCAGCCTGACATGGCTCTCCCAGAATGCAGCCTGCTCCTATGACACACATCCTTATATGTTTAATAAGGTGTTAGAACTGAACCTGAAATGTTCGTTCGTATTCCCCTGTTGTGGATCATTTTAGTGACCATCTGGTGCCCCTTTTTAATTTTTTTTAAAGACTATTTTGCATCCTGCACATTACTTTCTGTTTACCCTTTGGGCCCCAGCTTGGCAGAGTGCCATGGAATGTGCTTGGTGTCCTGTCCTAACTCAGCAAAACACTGAAGACAGTGCATAACGATAA
The DNA here is from genome assembly GCF_017639235.1 of Corvus kubaryi. NCBI lineage: Eukaryota > Metazoa > Chordata > Aves > Passeriformes > Corvidae > Corvus > Corvus kubaryi. The sequence goes on from NW_024581624.1 coordinate 14,089, forward strand.
GCCATGGTGTTTCCGCTCCCACCTCGCCAGGAGAGCCTCATCTTACCAGCTGTGAGAGCAGCCTTTGCTTGGAAGGTGGGAGAAGGATGTGAGAGTTTGTACAAACAGTGCTTTTATTCCCAGGGACATTTTTAACACTTATTTTTGTGACCTGCTCAGATTTGCATAGTTGAGTAGCAACAGCAGCCTGGTATCAAAGTGGTAGAAGAGAGATCTGGTCAAAGAAAAATAATTCCTTTCATGGGTCCAAGAGTTACCCTCTGACACCAAGAGCTGAAAGACTTCCCAGCTGAGCCACCATTTTCCCTGTGTGTTAGTGCTACAATTGCAAACCGACCTGGGTTTTGCAGTGTGCAAATTCAGTTTATTTGCTTAGCTGGAAGAAAAGCAGTAACTCTATCCTTTCTGAACTGACCAGAGTGGAAGTCTGTATTTTAACCTTAAGAAGAGCTAGCAGCCTTGAGGAATGCCACTAGGAAGTGGAGCTCAAGCAATTACACTGAACAAACAATGAATTGCATATATTTCTAGTGTGTCTGAGTGCGTGGACGTGATTGAGAGAGGGAAAAGAAGAGGAAGGACGGATTTGACACCAACTGTATTCAGTTTAGGAGGGAATGCAGAAGAGACTGTGGTTGCAGACTGATTTAGGACTGCATTGAGTCCGTTGAAGGAACCTGGTGTAAATGGCTGTGGAATTATGTTTTTCACATGGCAGCAGCCCCACTGCTGTGCTGTGGGCACATTCAGCCGGCAAAGCTGCATCACTTCCAAGAGACACAGGCTGAGAAAGCTGAGCCCATTTCCACCAGCACCACTGCATCTCCCTTCCAGCTTCTGCCGGGAGAGGTATATTGGTGAGGGGATGGAACCAGGATGATTCCCAGGCCCCGGGCAGGCCGTGTTGTGCTGGCACAGCACTGCTCTTTGAATTATCTGACAAGCTAAAACAACAGAACTGTTTTAAGTTTAGTTTGTTTAAGCGGCCTTTTGCAGTGGTGCGAGTACACGGAACATTTTGGTTGTCCTATCTTTTGCTTCGTCATGTGGATGAGATTCTTACTCAATTTATTTAGCCAACGTATTTTGGCTAACGCTATGTTGAACTCTGCTCCAGGAGGCCTCTTCGGTTCAGGTGCCACCACAGCTTCTCTAGGAAGCAAGTCAGGATTTTTCTGGTCAGCAAGAGTGCATTTGCATTTGTTCACTGTTGTTCCTCTTCCCTTATCTCTGTTTGTATTACATTACCATTCAGGGTGTTCCTGCACTCCTCTCATGTTTGTATGGTGCCCAAAAGTTGACACTTCTGTAAGCTTGTAGTCTGTGTGTGATACAAAAAGTACCAGAGAGAGTGGCTAGAGATTGCTATAAAGACCTCAATGTTGTATTTTGTTCTCCTAAATGAAATTCCTGCTGTAGATCCTCCTACATGCTGAAGTAAGGAATCTGTATGAAAGTGTCTTCACTCCATGTGTGTTTATTGTCAAAGTCCTTCAGGCTTTGTTTGACTATTTTGATGCATCCAGTTTCTTATCTGATGCTTTCTGGTTACCTTTCCAATTCAGGGACAAAGTCCAAAGAAAGACTGGCATATGCTTATGGAGGGTGGAGTTGGCAGACAAATGGTTTAGCTCTGCCCCCTTTTTGATTGGAAAGTTGTCCTTGTAAAATAACCCCAGGTGGGGTCTGAAAGAAAGACAGTTTCTGGATCTTCCTTAAGTGCTATTGTCACAGTGCCCAGAGGAATATACCTTATTTTAAATTGGAGGAGCATGACTGTTCCCTCTGTGTCACTTTGGTACCACAGACAAGTGGTGGGGCTGAGGCACATGCTCAGAAGGAGAATCAATGGCAGGCAAATGTCTCTCATGACTGTTTTCATGACCTGTCCTCAAGGACGTCCAGGGTTCGAGGTCCCACACCATCCCCAGGTTCTCTGCTTCATCATCCCTACTGCTGGAAAATGGGCCCTTACACCTCTTCTGAACCTCCCTTCCCGTGGTTTAAAGATTATTACTTTTTCTCTAACCCCTCAAAAGCTCCACTGTGTATACTTTATACATGCTGTAGTGTAGAATGTTTGAATTTCTGAGAGAACACAGAAGAAATCCAACTCACACCTCACAAGGTGATTCAGAGGCCTTTCTGGCTGAGCAGGGACTTGACTGGAAGACAGAAAACTCCACTCTTACCATACCAGGATGGACTCAAAGCACCTAAGAGCGTCCTGACTGATAGTATTTAGCAAGTGGCAAGGCTTGGATACTATGTGAGAATGGAAGGAATCTGAGAAGGTTTATTACAAAGAAATTGTGTTTTTTCTTAGTAGGTACTTGTGATCTGCCATCCATCCAGAGTGGGAGCAGCAGTGATTCTGCAGCCTCCCTCAGGTTAGAGTGAGCAATTATCGGTGTGAACCAGAGTCAACCGTGAAATACCTGAGCACAGCAAGACAGCAGGGGATCTTGTGGTGATTATCATTGAAATATTTATAACTGTGTCCAGATAATTTACATGATGAGTTATTCACAATACTCCCTGTTGGCAGAGAGGTTATTGAATGAGGAGTGAAAACTATTAGGCAGGAGGTTAGCGGTTGTTGCTTTAACTGAGGACCAGAAAGACAATCCTCCCTGGGGTCATTTACAATGATGCTAGAGCAGAACTTACCTCGACTCTCAACTGGTCCTTCTATGTCAGTTTGAAGTGCCTCAAGTGATTGTGATGATTTGATTCTGTGGGCTATGACATAAGCTGTGAGTGAGTGTCAGTCTCAGATGACTGCATTTCTCAAACAGAGAAGTTTCCTTGAGAACCTTTTCTAGTAGCTAAACAACCCAATTCAAGTTGATTTTTCCATGTTTCACCAAAGCTGCACAAAAACCAGTGGTTTTGAAGAGTGTTCCACAGCCATTGCTTTGATTTTGGAAAATTCATTAAGAACAACAATGACAACAACAAAAAAAATCATTCTAGTGAGTTGCATAAAGCTGAACTGGCATATCCCAGATACCCATAAGAAACAGTGTCCTGTTTATGAGGAAAGAGTGTGGTTACTGTGGTCAGACAGCTGGGCAACAGGCCAGGCCATGCCTCCTAAACATATTTTATCTAACCTCATGTCACAGGCAGGATGTGGGGAATGTAAGATTTTCTCTTCTGGAAGGTAAAGGCCGTTCCCAGAGAGCATAGACAGGCATTGCTCCCTTGACAGCTGCTTTGCCTTACACCCACTGAATCTCTACTTCTTCATTACGGTATCAGAGGACATTTCTAGACCTTCTGGGATCAGGACTGGTGCAGATCCACCTCGGTGGCTTTCCCCAGGCAGTCAAAAAGGCAAAGACAGGCTGCAACCAGGCCTGAATGGACCCATTCTTCTCAGCCAGCTGTGAACACTTCAGGTATGTCTCTGCTTGAAGCAGGGGGTGTGATTGTAGCACATAAAAAATGGGTTCAGCTAATATGGTATAGAAACCATGAGACTGGAGAATCCCTGGAGAGTCCTTGTCCCTTCCCTGACTGCTGGTGTTACACAGGGTGGCTGAAAGAAGCCACCAGGGCTACAGGAGCACCTCTGCTTGGTTGGTTGAAGCTAAAGGGACGTCTAGTGGTGGTATTTTAAGATCCAGATTTCCCTTTAACTACAGACATCTAGCAGGAAAAACTTCTAGGCATCTAGGAAAACTACTGCAGCTTCCTTGAAAGTGATGGGCAGAGTCAGCAATGAAATTAAAGCTGCCTCGTGTCATTTTTCCCTTGTGAAAGAAACTGCCCAATTTAATTACTGGATACAGGCAAAGCTCATCTCTTGGTCTCTGTGCAGCAAACCCTGTGATGGCAGTGGGGCTTCTGCACTACAATGCACAATGGGAATAACTGGTGTGAAACCGATGCTGTCTTCCTGACAGGCCTGGTGGGTCTTATTCTGCCTCTGTCTCTGCAAGTGGAGACCCCAGACCATAACCACAAGGAATTTAAACCTTGTCATTTGAATTTTTTATGTGAATACCCAGAACATGTAAAACATTCATGGCTTAGACAATGCAGTGAGACCCTGCCGTGTGACACAGACGTGCAGAAGTCAGTTGCTGATTTCTCAATGCAATGCATTGATTTTTGCAGTCATATATCACCTCCCCTCGGACAATAACTGGAGCTTTAGTGTCAGGTAAAAAGAGGAGACAACACTGTATCACCTTTATCTAGATGCTTATGCACTGCTGTGACTAAGGAGAATGTATATAACTATAGTTAGCAGTGCAAGACAACACAGTAAAGAAATATTGAAGGGAGATTAAAGGAGGATCACTAATATCCTATTTTCTTTTAGAATTTACAAAGATTTGCCTTGGTAAAAATTATATGGTTGGTGGTAAGCTTGCTCTGAGGGAATGTACTCACACAAAGACAGTTCTTTGGCAAAATTATCTTTGAGGCCATGCCAATAACAGGTAGAGAAACTCAGGTGCAGCTCCCAGAGGGCTGCTCCTCCCTGATGAGGATCATTGCAGCAGGCAGATGTGGTAATGTATTGCTGAACGGCCTCTTTTTCCCTTGGTCTAGGAAATGCATAGTTTTCTCAATATAAAGGAACTAATTACTTATTTTTCAGGCTATTTAACCAAATGCAGTATATACATGCCCCCTGGAATGTGCTCTGGAATTGCTGCTGCTGCAATCACAGCAGGGAAGGATTTTGCTGCTCCTGCTGTCATGTTTTTCTTATGGCACGTTATTTGACAGAGCTGTTTCTTGTTCTTCTTAGGTGTGTTTTTTTTAATGCACTGGGAAACTTTTGCTCTAGCACCTTTGCCAGTTTTCTTTTTGGAACTCCAGAATTAATTTATTTGAATGTTTCTTTGCCGTTTCTCAACAATTCTTTATCCTTTTTGTTTCTTTCTCTCTCTCTTATCATGAAGTCTTTTTCCCCTCCTCAGATCAGTGACCAGCAGAAAGACTGAGAACCTCTTGCCCTTAACCATCTAATTCGTTTAGACCAGACTTTTCTCTGCCTTTCTGTCTTGTGTGTTCAAGGCCAGTCATTACCTTGATTTCAGAGCAACCCTCAGTGATGAAATAGTTCTGGTGCTGAGCAGGGAGCACAGGCAGAGCTCAGACACCTACTCTTTCTTCAGGCAAGCTTTCATGCTCCTGTACTTGGAGATGGATAAAATTCCCCATGTGATGTACTGAAGTGGTTTCCTTTTCCAGGATGCACAATGAAATGTGGTTGGGCTTGTTTTGGTTCGGTTTTTTAAGTTCCTTCCTTCTCGCCTCCCAGATGTTTCCAATTGATTACCTTTTCATTTCTTTAAATTTAACTTGTTCCTATTTAATTTTTAGTATATTCTTCCTTATTTAACATTTTTGCTAAGACTTGTACTACATGTACTGAAATCCAAGAGGAGCAGTTCTGTAGATGGAGGTAGTATTTTTCCCCAGTGAGATTCTCCCTGTCCCTGCTATCCAAGAGTAAGTAGTTTAACTGACCTTTTTGTTTGGTTGCTTGGTTGAGTTGTGTTGTTTTGTTTTGTTTTTGGAGGGAGGTAGGGGGAGCAGGTGAGATAGTTGTAAAGCCACAGGATTTAATTTTACCTTTTGCTGTTCTGTGACTTTTCCAAACCTTGTGAGGTACTGAAGAGGTTTGTGCTGGGAAAAATCAGCAGATGCCTTTTTATTCATATCAGCACGTTCTGCAAGGGCTGCCTTTCCATTGTGACATCCCTTCTTCTGGCCTTGCCTCATTCATCTACAGCTGTCACTACTCTGGGCAGCGCTGCAAACTGCAAACCCCTGGAGGAGAGGATGGTCCCTCGCATTTGGAAGAAAGCTTCCATTTTCTAGTCTTGGAGTGAGTTTGGAAGTATCTTGTTGCTTTTGTGAAGGACTTTGTCATTTGCTACTTTGTGACACGTGGCAAATCAATTTGGATTTCCCAACTCTTTCTCAGGGCATCACTCTGCTTTCCCAGCTGTCTTGACAGACAGATTAGATTTGCACTTGCAGCGTCTGAGCGAGGCTGGTATCTGTAGGCATGATGGAAATCTTTTCTCCTTTCTTGTGGCACGTCTGCAGAGAGGGTGTACTTAACGCAGTGTGTGTCATGACCGTGCCTGCAGGTGATGCTCGGAGGTCTCTCCCCGGGCTGCACGCCCCGTGCTGCTGCACTGCTGGATGCTGCTGCTGCACTGCTGGATGCTGCTGCTGCATTGCTGGATGCTGCTGCTGCTGCCCATCAGCTCTCCAGTGGAGCAACAGTGCCAACTG
>NW_024581625.1:0-27500 GCF_017639235.1 Corvus kubaryi
ATGTAAGCAGAGCTTGATTCAAAAATCACTGGTGGTAGTTCATAAATTTAAAATTATTAATGAACTTTCCAGTCAAGTGTCTTTATTTAGGGGAAATATAAACACAGAATAAAAAAGAAAAACTGTCCTGTAGTTTCTCTATTTTCCTATCTCTCATACATCAAAAGTTAATTAATTTTTGTTATCATCTCATTTTTGTCTGGGTTTTCAAAATTCAGGGGGGCCTGGAAAGGTATGCAATAGAATGCGCTGTTTTGGCAGCAAATTAGAGGGGGAAAGAAGGTAATTGAAGTCCTTTTAAGCCATGAAAAAGATTTAGCCAGAGCAAGTCTTAAGTTTTGGGAATATATGGAAGATATCTTGTGAAACATATGGACAAGTCAGAAAGGATAGGGTCATAATATTGTTTCACTGTAATTATGCTGTCTGTTAGGGCAGAGAACTGTCCATGCCATCCTATCATACCAAACTCATGATTTTACTCTGTTCTGTGTCCTCATGGAGGAATCTTAGTTCCCTGCTTCTATTTGGGCTGCACTGAAAGTCATAAAGCATAAGCCAACTCCAAAGTTCCATGAAGACTTGCTGTCTTTGCATAAAAATTCTCTTTTGGTTTCTCTTGTACCCCTATATTTAGACTTTAGTGGAGCCTGGTCTCTTGTCAAGTTTCAAAGACTCTGAAGAAGGAAGAGGAGTGCATTTTTCCTCATATTCTTGAAATGTGTTTGTATCAAAATCAAGGTCACACCTTCTGTACGAATGTCTAATACATGATTAGGGCCAGAATAAGTGTAGAAGAGTTTTGTCAAGAATAAAAAACACTCTTGAGTGGCAAAATCTATATGTAAGGGAAAATATATATTTCCTGTGATTCTGGAATGCTCTTTTCACAAGAAGTGTGGTTCCCTGGACTTCTGCTGCTGTGATGAAAAAACATTTCAGAGAAAGCAAACTTCCTGTAATTTTCTAATACCAAGAAATACAAATTCACAGTGCAGAACACATTGCATTAACATCACCAATATATAACCCTATTTTTCTCTGTCACAAACATTTAGCTTATGTTGCCCAAATACCATTTTAATACTTTGAAAATAGTCCTTAAGAATTTTCAGTGGATAATTGAGCCGTGTGTGTATTTTAGGACAAATATTGGGAAAAGTCATGTTCAATACCAATGTCTATACCATTTAAACAATGAAAGCATCAGGTAAGTAACAACATTTGGACAGCAAGTCAATATGACTATGAAAGGTCTCCAATAATGAGCAAACTCAAACCAATACACTGTTTGAGTATTTGGCCTTCCTATTGACAAAGGTTGCTTTCAATCACACTGTATCTATTACCATATCAATCATCACTCTAAATGAATACAACATGAACATTGACGAAGACATCACTTAGGCAAAGAAACTAAAGGTTCTATAAAAACAAATAATGAAAGTTTGGTAGATCATAGCATGAAAATTAGACCTAATCCTTAATCATTCTTATTTTGCACAGCAAAGAAATTGAAACTAAAAATGTTAACTCTATTTCTTGGCCAGGAACTTTAAATATATGGAAATTGATATCACATTCTTAATTATTAAACATAATGCAATCCAATACTTTGTTTGCTACACAAATTAAGATATGGAATTGAACTGATGAAAATGATTTACGTGCAGGATTAAAATATTGGCAGCTTTATAGAGTGAAATGTCACTATACTGCTGTACCTTCAAGTTTTACATTTCCTCCTTTGAATCCCTGTCAGCCTTCATGAACACTGGAGAGTTTAATCAATGCTTGCAGTTACCATAACATAACACTGAATATTTTACCTGTGTAATAATCACAGTGCAGTTTTGTACAAGTCAAAAGCAGAAATTACAAACATATATATCGCAATTGACAAGGTTACATTTTAAATTACATTAAAATTAATTCTCACACATTTCTGTGATTCTTTTCTTTGTGTGAAAGCAACCTGTATTTTGCAATAGCTCAATGCACCCTAAGGCAGTCAAATTGTATTTAGGATGACTCAGAGGTCATAAAATTCAAACACTTATGAGTTCATGTATTTGAATTACTTTTTAATTTATATGATACAAAACTCTTGTGAAACAAGCATTTTATTTGCTTTATGTACTCCAAAGAGTGGAATCAGATTGTAATTTGTGTTGCATTTTTTCAAGATAGTCAATATCAACAATAATATCAAAACTGTAGAGGGAAGAAAAGATTATCATCATGGTATTGTAGCAGTCTGTTTTCCTTATAAAACAACTTTGTGTGAAGCTAAAATATATACAAAAATGAGGAAACAAAGACAGGGGCGTGACACGAAATTTAGGAAACTAAATAGAAAACTTGAGTAGGTATAAAGCTTGCCAAATACATGGAACTTATTTCCAAATTTTCAAATCAAAGCCACTAGTACAGCTAATTTAAGAGATAGCTTAAGTTTTTTATTTAAAAAAAGAAAAAATTAGGATACTTAGCATAATGACACAAAACAAAGAAGAAAGGCTAAGATATATTTGAAATACATTAGAAATAATTTGTCTCCAAAAAAGTTTAATTGCTATTTTGCTTTATTTGAATAAATAAAGTTAGGTTTTCTGCCAACTTTCCCAAGGACATTAATCTATATAATAGTCCCAATACCTGTAAATTACAAACCACTTGAATAACATTGCAAGGAAGGAATATAAATAATAATTTTGATTTAAAAGTTCTTAATTTGTATTTAAACAGTATCCCCTTATGGATATTTTTATAAACAGGTGCAGTGCAAGTAACACATTATTTTATAGATATGTATTTGAGAATACATAGAAAAAAACACTATTACTGTCAACATTATTCCTTCAGCACTGAAATCCATCTACTAAGTATCTATTCAATTAATATTTTGCCTAGAAATTTATTTTGCCTAGTTGCATGGTACAAGCATATAGATATTTAAGAACATACAAAGTGCTCTGGTCCACCCAGTCAATCCCCTTGTTGCTATAACACTCAGCAGGAAGGCTTGATTTTTCCAGCAGGTGTATCCGGCTGTATCAAATGTTAAATCTACCCGTGCAAGACAGTCAATTTTATACTATTTACTCATGGAAGAAATCTGCTTTACAGTCTCCAGTTCTGTGTCTGATGACACACAGAGTGTCAGTTTTATAATACAAAAATATGCAATACTTCAGAAAGGTTCATTAAGCTAACCTCTGTTATGAAGATAATTTACATTTACTCTACTTCAGGCCATTAAGGGTGTAATTGCTTTAGGCAAACATGAATAGAAAGCTGCAATTTTTATCCCAACTTGATCTTCATTTTTCTCACAGCCAGCATTCAACAGGGCTGAAAGGGCAGTAGGAATGACTCCACCACATGCCATTCCTCTCCTCAGGTCATAACAGACAGACTACCATTGAGCATTTTGCCTCCATCCTCCTCAACCACACATTGAAAATAGATAGTTTTAAGAGTTTCAGCATTTGGGTTCAGTTTCTTTCACCCTTTAAGTTTAAGCCAAGTTAAGCCAAATCTTGTTCAGAATATTTAACCTGAACTTTTACTGACATGACAATTGCCCTCCCAGTGGAGTTCCTATAAATTGATCTGTTTAGGCATATGAGATATATCTCAAAAGACACCATATTCCCAATATATTCAAATTAGAGGGCTGAGTGATAACCAATAGTATAAAGTTTAACAAGTGCTAGATTTTGCCTCTGGGACGGGGCAACCCTGGATGTACCGACAGACTGGAGGATGAGGTGCTGGAGAGCAAAGCCACAGAAAGGCACCTGGGGGTCCTGGTCCATGGCAAGGTGAACCTGAGTCAGCAGTGCCCTGGCAGCCAGGAGGGCCAACCCTGTCCTGGGGTGCATCAGGCACAGCATCACCAGCCAGGCAAGGGAGGGGATTGTCCTGCTCTGCTCTGCTCCGGGGTGGCCTCACCTCAAGCCCTGTGTGCAGTTTTGGGTACAACAATATAACGATGTTAAACTATTAAACAGTGCCCAAAGGAGTTCTACAAAGATGGTGAAGGGCCTTGATGGGAAGCCATGCAAAGAGGGGCTGATGTCTTTCAGTCTGTTCAGCCTAGAGAAGAGGAGACTGAGGAGAGGAGACCTCTTATCTGTCTACAACTTTCTTGTGGGAGGAAGCGGAGGGGCAGGAACAGATCTTTTCTGGTGACCAGTGACAGGACCTAAGAGAATGGCCTGAAGAGGTATCAAGAGAGGTTTAGGTTGGATATTAGAAAAAGGTTTTTACCCAGAGTGTGTTTGGGCACTGGAACAGGAACCCCAAGGAACTGTTCAAGACACCAACCTGTTTGGAGTTCAAGAAGCATTTGGATACCATTTACAGACCCATGGTGTGTTTTTTTCAGTTGTCTTGTACAGGGCCAAGAGTTGCACTTGATCATTGCAGATCCCTTCCAGCTCAGGTTATCTATGAATCTAAGATTCTATATTCCTGTTTGTAATTCTGGCCCCATCCAGCTCTGAGAAGACAAAACCCCACAACAACAGCGAGGGCAAAAGTAATAGCTTACTTCCATTTTGAAGATGTAGAGAAGCTGGACATGATGGATGCTTTTTTACTTTTTGCACCCAACACTCTACATGATGCACCTGGAGTAATAGCATGTTTTTTTCCAGTGATATGTCAGGAATGGAGGAGGGATTTCAGAACCTGGGACAAAAGTGCAAAGAACTCCCTGTTGCCAATGAAGCTGAAACAGTTTAAGGCAACATTGCTCCTATAGTTCCACTTGTGTTCTTTGAAAGGAAGATTTTTAGTGTAGTAGAGGTTTATTTGTACCATTTCCATAAAATTTACAGCACTGGCATATTAATCCAAAAAGGAAAATTAAGGGTCATATATGAAGAGAGGGCTTCAGGAGAAGGACTGGTAGAGAAGTAATCACTGATACATAAAGCCATTGATGGAGGCTGAGCAGCTTGAGAAAGCTGCTATGCATTTTAGGATCAGCGTATTAGTGTAAGATGAGTTCTGAGGAAGTTAGAGTTACCAGAAGATGGTTGTTGCTGAGTAAAAAGGATTGCATGGTACTTGCTGAAACAAAGTATGGAATAGGTGATTGGGGTATGGATAAAGAAGGTCACAGGCTGTCTGAAATGCTGTTTCCAGCCCTCACCAGATACTGGAGCATGTCCTGTGTCCTGTTGTACTTCTGCCCATTCAGAATATACATTTGCTTGTCAGCAGGTTGGTAGCTCCTCAAGACTTCATCTCACACCAGTGACAACATTTTTCATTGCATGAAAACTTCTGACTGGTACTCCCTACCCAGTTGAGTTCATCATATTTTCCACTCCCTTCTTGAATGAGAGGCAATCTCTCCCTTATCAGCCTTTCCTAAAATAAAGCACCATTTAAAAAATATATGGCCATGGTACTTCAGACCATGCCCAGACTTCAATATGCTATTGACATTACAAGCCAATCCAATTTCAAGTATTTCTTTACTACAACTTGCCAGAAAAATAATTTTGTTAGTATGTCTATTAAAATAGCCCCTTCCATCAAATTTTTATTGTAATTCTCTGATTGGGCCAGCTTTTTACTAAAGTAATGCAGATAGTATCAACATCTTGTCAGACAAATATGACCTGGTTGTTTGAAATGAGCATTTCACTTTTGCCCCCACTTATACAGAATGGGACATGTAATTTACTACAGCAGACATGAAGATTCTTTGATCTCTTTTTATAATCCCAAAACACTGCAGACTTACAACAGTGACTTGGCCATGTGAATTCCATTAAACTCAATGAAACTCTCATGGCATGAAATCCCACACAACCACTGAAAATTAATTATTCATAACAATAACACATTTCTCTTTCCATCTGAGCATTGCAAACATCCTTTCCAAGATAATTAATTATGGTTCAAAAGATGTCCTGTACTAATGAGGCAGGCAGTTTATACCTATTTTTATATTTGTGTACATAGAGACAAAGTCAGACAATTCTAGGTCTGTTTAAGGAAATTTCAAACTTACTTTGCTGAGAATTTCACTGGTTTTGATGAACTCCTCCTAGAACCAGTGGGAACTAACTATAGTATAAAATTGCTCCAGTCTTATAGACATTTTTCTCCAAAGCACGGGAGTTAAGGGATAAAAAAGCAGACCTCGGTATAAAATTTATTTAGGGCTAGGGCTGTTTTAAGATTTTCTTTTACACAGCACACAAACTCAAACAGACCTAAGGAGAATCAAAGTGATTTTGTGGTCAAGTCTGAAACAGAATCCACTAATCTACTCAAATCCACACTCTTAGTATTAAAAGGTAGTTCCCATTGTAAATACAATTATCAGTTAAAACTGGTCAGTTCAGCCCCAGACTTCACATCTGCCTCTTGTTATTCTCCATCTTTGACTGTCAGCTAAAATACGGAGCTATCTTTGGGTTGATTTTATGGAACTCAAATAATTTTGTATCAAATATTGGCTGACTGAAACACTAAGCTATAAGCTGTGTACTCAGAGAAACAATACCGGTTTCAGCCTTTGATTTGTGCAGATATCCTCTATGTAAATACTGCTGGCTTTATAAAAGTGTAAATTTCTAGGTATCTGGTCCCTCAGTTCTACTCATCTGAAAATCTCTCTACAGCCTCCAGAGAGAATTATGCACTGAATTAAGGTTGGGATTTGAAACAACCAAAGCAGGCCCATGATAAATATTCGAAAATATTAGAGAGAGCTGAATCTGAAACCCCAATTCACCCATGGTTTTAGCCCTTCTGACTAAATGCCTGAATTGGGTTTCCATGGCAAAGTTTTAGTAGCAAGGGAAGCTAAAGGGGTGGCTTCTGTGTGAAGCTGCTGGAAGATTTCCCTGATGCCTGCCATATTCAAGATGGTCCCCATCAGCATCAGTGGTAGCACTCCTGGGATGACATATTCCAGAAGGGGAGAATAAACTTGTGCAACAGTGACTGCAGCTGGAGAAAGGAGTCTAAGAGAAACATCTCTGCAGACCCCTGGGTCAGTGAAGAAGGAGGGGGAGGAGGTGCTCCAGGCGCCAGAGCAGAAATTCCCCTGTAGCCCATGCTGAAGACCATGATGAGGCAGGATGTCCCCTTACAACATGTGGAGATTCACAGTGAAGCAGAGATCCATCTTCAGCCCCTGGAGGACCCAACACTGGAGGAGGTGGATGCCCAAAGAAGGCAGTGATCCTGTGGGAAGCCCATGCTCTGTTCCCATGGAGAGAGGAGCCCATATTGACACAGGTTTGCTGGCAGGAATTGTGACCCTATTGGACACCCATGCTGGAACAATCTGTTCCTGAAGGACTGTACCCCATGGAAAAAAGGGACCCATGCTGGAGCAGGGGAAGAGTGTGAGGAGTCCTCTTTTGAGAAGGAAGGAGAGGCAGCAACAATGTGTGATAAACTAAGTACAACCAGTTTTCACCATCCCCATGAGTCACTGTGGGGAAGAGGTACAGAATCAGGAATGATTTTAAGCCCATAAAGAGGGGAGGAGTAGCAGGAAGGGGTTTGTAAGATTTGGTTTTATTTCTCATTTCGCTACTCTGATTTGATTGGTAATAAATTAAACTAATGTCCTCAAATTGGATGTGCCTAACCCATGACAGTAACCAGTGAGTGATCTCTCTCTGTCCCTGTCTTGACCCATAGGCCTTTCGTTATATTTTCTCTCCCCTGTCCAGTTGAGAACGGGAATGATACGGTGGAGTTGAGGGTCAACTCAAAACAATGCATAACACAAAGCCTTCTACTAGGCATCAGTGTTCACATTTTCCCTTCAGGAATGGATGATTGGCTATTTTCTTTTTAAACACAGGTGGAGGGAAATGTGAAGGTGACAACAATATATTGTTTCTGACAGCTGTTTAATGGAAAACACATAAACAGTCCTAGGAAGTATGAAGTTTCCCAAAGAACAGTGTCCTATTAGCAGCTGGAGCAACAGCACTTCCTCTGGAGCTTGCCCTTCCAGGGCCCAGGAGTCCCACATTCATTTTCTTCTTTTATTCACAAGTGCCTTCTCTTCAAATGAATGACAGAAAACCAGTTCCATTCAAGGTTGTTTTGTTATTATGGTGTCACTTTAAGAAGGCAAGAAATGATGGTTTATGTCTTCTCAAGCTGAAGAGGACCTAGAACCTGTCACCCACTTCCCGTAAATGAAACCTGATTATTGGTTACTTTAAAGTGCAGTCTTGCACTCCATCAAATGCTTTTGAATGACAACAGCTGTGATTCTTTTGTATCATGTTGAAGTCTGGGCAAAACATTAGACCGTGCCTAATAAGCCAGAATTATAAGGAGACTTAGTCCCCCAGACACCTCATCTATAATTTCCAAACAGACTTAGGTATTCAGAAGGTTGCATTTTTCTGAAGGTATGCAATAATCATTTTCTGCATGACCAGAATAATTTTATTAGCTAAAAAAAGAAGTATCCATGCAGTTTATGACAGTTTCTGAAACTTATCTCCCACATGTCTGTGTCTTATATGCCTTCTGCCTTTTAGAGAAACAAGATAGCATTCAGGGAATCAGGTTTCTCTTGTGAGAGACAACATTTAGTGCCTGCACAAGCTGATCACCATGGATTTATCAGAAACATAAATATTACCTTGACTCTCTGGAGACCACACCTCTTAGTTTCTACAAAAGTCAAATGTATTTCCTTGCTGATGGAGTGTACTCCTGTACATTTCCTTGCTTTCATTGCATAAACAAGTATATTTCAGTTTAACACTAATCTATGTTCCTAAGACCTGTATTCAAAACTCTCAGACAAGGAATTTCTAGAAGAGTAAAACCTAGAACTCATGTAAAGGTAATACCAACCTTTTTGACATCTAGAGCTTAATCCTTCTTCAGACACCAATACAAAATTGGAGAATTCTCTTGAACAGCTTTTTTTTCTCCTTCTGCTCTCCATATGATCAATTGCAAATGTCTACTCTCCATTCCAGATCAGCTTCCTCAGAGATAGTTAGGCAACATTTTCATGCTATTTCTTCACTTTCAAAAGACCTTACACTAGGAGTAGCCTTAATTCCAAATACTTCCTAATGAAAAGGGATTCACAGTGTGGACTGTGCTTTAGTTTGGATGTGATGAAGGAACAACTGTCATTAAAAGACATCTTTTTACAATCATCAGAATAACTTTGCCCATCCTTTAGAAATAAGGTAAATAATTCAAAAGACATGTACTGTAGTAGTTTATGCAGGTGATTATATTAACACTTATCAAAATCAACAACCTGCATAATATTTGCTAAATATCCTCTCCTGGAGGAATAAGGAATTCTGCCTAGCACTTTGGAATGGCAATAAGTTTGTGACAAATAAGGCATATTCTAAAAAAGGTAATCTCACTCTTTTCTGGTAAATAAACAGCAGTGTCACTGCGGGTTGGCAAAACTTCAGCTTGTCCTAAGCACTACAGTACTTACCTCTGCAGCTACCTAAGCAAACTTGCAAATCAGGGAGTTTGTGATGCAAGGCCTGAGATTATCTTTCACATGCAGTTGCAAAGTCAGAAACACAAATTACACCTGCATAAACAAAGGCTAAGCTTCAGAAGGCTGTGGGAAGAACTTGTCAGCAATATGATATGATTTTTTTTTTTTTTGCTCTCTACTCATGCTTCTGCGCCTCAGAACATACCATGCATTCACAACAGACTAACTTAAAGGCAGTACATCGCTCTAAATAACAATTCTCTTTTTTATTATCAGTTTAAGTCACAAACATAACATTAAACTTTTTTTGTCTCTGAATTATTAGATTTAGAGTGTTGGTGCACCAGTTCAAGGTAACTAAACAGCTTTATTATATCAGCAATAGCCTTGCAAGATATCCTCATTGTATTCTGAAGGACTTAATTTAAGGAGAAGATACTGTGAAATGTTCTATTTTTCTCTATTTTAGAGAGCCATAATCAGATAAATAGTGAGAAGACACAAAAGGAGAACGCTGAGATCCTGTGGGAACAAGAGCAGGAGCCATACTCTTAATCTAATGGGATGTATTTCAGTATAGTGCACAAAAAATAGATATCTCTTTGTACTAACAATACAGCAATCTCAGGAGCACTTGTCCATGTAGCATGCTGAATATTCATCCCTATTTGTCAAGAGTTTTTAAACAGTATGTTGTTATTGCATATGTGCATAGCAGTTTATCAAATAAAAGAGGAATGATCCTCTAAGTGAACCCCCTTTGAATTGAACTTTTAAAATGCCATATCCTATCTTCAGTGAAAGCACAAGATCCACTTTAATAACTAATATTAAGTGAGAGCATGTAGAACACAACAAAAACAAAGGAAGTAAATCTTCCACTCTTTCAATTTTATGGCTTTTTTTAAATAGAGACTAAAACCATCATTTTGTTGTTGGTAGAGTCAGAAAACTCACAGCTCTAGGTGCAAAATGAGAGGAGGCTGTACTGCAATCAAAAATGAACAATAGACTTAAATAGCACTGAAGGCATGAAAATAGCTGGCTACGAGCCCAGAATCTATAAATAGTACCAAAATTCTTCATCATAACTCCACTGATGATGACAACATCATCAGGAAATGAAAACAGAAAAAGCAGAAAAAGAATAAAAGCAATGGGCCTCAGGAATGAAAGGCCAAGCTATTTACAGAGCAAGCTGCTCAAGTTTGACAGTAATCCTAGGGTGGGAAAGTAGCAATGGCAACTAATAATGCTGTGAGTCCTGCTACATAACTGTGCTAGGGAAGTAGGACAGTAAAAGAAATGGAACTGGTCCACTGAAGAATTAGTGCTATTGGTGCAGATTCCTAATTTTTATGAGAATACTGAAATGCAATGTTTATCATTTGTCTTGAGCATGATGAATCCAGTCTGTGATTTATACAAACAAAACCTTTTACTTGGCACAGAAGTTATGACATACCCTTCCTTCCCTTTTCCATGTAAATCCCTTTAACTTTTAAACAAAACCAGAAATAACATCAATACTACACAGATTTTTTATTATTATTATTATTTAATTTCTTTTTAGGTTCTCTTCATCAAGCTTAAGAATGCAGAACTACAAACTCTGGAACAATGTGGTCATTAACACAAATAAAAATAGCCCAAAATTACACAAATATAGAGTGTAACAGCTGACTGCAGAAAAAAAATTCTCCTGTAAAAATACATGACTGAAAGAAGAGCTAGAGAGAAAATTCAGTTCATATTGATGAAAGACAGACCGCATAAAGTATGTTCAAAATAAAACAAAACAGGAAGAAGTTATGGTGCTCAGATCAGATCTCAAATCCAGACAGGGAGCATGAAGATTTATTATATACACTCATAAATTTGAGCAGGCTATTTCATTTTTTATCATTCCAAATTGATTTCTGAAATCTTGCTCCCTTTGATTAGAAATTTAATCTATAATACTTTCGGGGGGGACTATTTTCAAAGTGAGACACTGCTTAACATGAAAAAAGTTGACAGATTCTGAATGTCAGTACTCAAATCCACATGGTCTGTATGACTGAAACCTTCTCCCCACCAAATACTCCTCCTACTGAAAAAAAAATCAAACCTCAGAATGTAAAGAATGTACAGGCAGTCCCAAAAAGTCCCATCACTTTGAGCACCCATCCCTTAAACCAGCACGTAAAGGCATAGTATTTACTGCAAGTATTTGGTGGGGTTAGCAGCTTGGTGCACACCTGCTGAAAGGTTAAGCTGAAGACTCGCATGTCCCCCCTTTATACACACCTATACACCTGTAGACCCAGTCTGGAGAAGGTAAAAATAAGATTTTGAAGGGGAAGAAAAGATAAAAGCTCAACAGACTCAAGGTGGGAAACTCAGAAAATACCAATATTTTTGGACAGTTGAGATTACCTAGTTGGTAGACATCCTTGTTAATTAACCCATTCCATCAAAAGGAATGGGTTTTGGCTTTGTAGAGGACTAGTTTCAGACTGTGAAAAGCTGAAAGACCATGTAAACAGAAGCAGACTTTCAAAATAGAATTGAAAATAATATTTATTTTATTTAAAATAAATAATTATTGATTATAATTTCAGACGACCCTCTACTATCAACCATGCCACAATTTTGTGACACATTAGGCTGGAGACTTTTGGATGAGATGTAGCCAGGTAGGCATTATATTCTCAAGGAACTTTCTGTTCTGTGTGCCTTTGCTCTGAAGATGTCACTTACTGGGGTTGACTCTGGAAAAAAAAGACTTTTGTCTTGAAATGATCAGCTTTAGAGTTTGTTGCACTCAGAGAGCTTCATCAGAGGTGTGTATTGTAATACCAAATCAGTCTTATGAAGCTATTAAAATTCAAACCAAATGAAATGTCAAATGAAAAAAAATGAAGCAGTTGGTAGCCCACAACATTTGAAAATATAGGATAAAAAAGTATTACTTGTCTAAAGAGGAAAGTTCACTTCATGTAATAAAATAATTTTATTATGCCCTTCCCAATTTATTTAAATACTAACTACATAAATAAAAGTTGAGGGAAAAAACTATTTTAAAAGAAATTGAAAATACTGATCCTGTGTGCATCCAAATGCAGTGGAGTGGAGTTTAACTTTTCTACCAGGTGAAGTGAAGAGGCCCAGATTTCCTGGTCAACAGCTGCATTCTTGATGAAAACAGAATAAAATAGACTGAGAAGCATATTCATTTTTCTAAATTTCTGGAGGCAGAGGCATAGCTGAAAAAAGATTTTAGTGAGGTGGAGGTTGGTCTCTTTGAAGCAACAAGAGACAGGATGACAGGAAATGGCTACAAGTTGCATGAGGGAAGGTTTAGATTAGACACTAGCAAAAATTTCTTCACTGAAAGGGTAGTCAGGCACTGGAACAAAATACCCAAAGAAATGATGGTATCGCCATCCCTGGAAGTCTGCAAAAACATGTGGACATGGAACCTGGGGATATGGTTTAGTGGTGATCACAGAGGTGCTGGGTTAACAGTTAAACTCAGCAACCTTGGGGTCTGTTCTAAGCTTAGCAATTCTATGATTCAATGACAGGTTCACTCCTGGGCCAATACAGAGTGCTCACAGAGTTGCTGTTAGTAATGACCAAAGCTGAAGAGGTTCAAATTGCTGCTCCAGCTACTGGAAATCAGCTGAGCATGTGCACTCCTGCACCTGGTTGCCAGCAAAAGGTGAGGAAACTTGGGCAAGTATCTTAAAGTCATTGCACTTACTGCTAGTGTCTGGGTAAAAATCATCGATTGCTTGGATGGTAAGTGTTCTTGAGGGAACAGAGAGTGGATTTAAATTGTAGAATGAGAGTGTGTGTGTAAGCAGTTAGAGATACAAGAACATTTTACTTTCAAAAATATTCTACAAAGGTGTAACCTCAATATTACCCATACATACTTCATCTAAAGAAATTAACACGACATCAAGTGCCAAGTTGTGAAAGCTAGAAATTTGTATCTTGCTACTATCATTCCATCATTTATGGCAAAACAATGCTGATACAATGCCCTAACAGCAATACAGTATCATTAGGATTATAAAGACTGTAAATATTTTCTAGGACATTGATCTACTTATGGTGGGGAAAAAAAAAAATCTCCCGGTGTTTTGATATCAATTTGACAGAGCCAGACAATCCTTCAACTTGTAAGAAGAACAGTTTAGGAACCTTTAATTCTCCTCATCGCCTAGAAAAGATGGCGGCCTGCCAAAGAGGAACAGGTTTTGTGCTAAGCCTCTGCTTAGACTGCATTCCTGTTACCAGATCTTCCTGCCAGAGGCATCAGTAGGATTTGAAAGTGAGGGCTGTGGGCCACAGATAGAAATTCAATATTTTTTTGGAGAAAAAGATAAGCCCCGGGAGTTCTGTGTTTTACTGCTCTCTTCACTGTGGAGAGTGGCACTTGATGTGATCCTCACTGTTGAGCATGACACAATACATTTCAGAGCTGAAACTATTGGACTGTAGCTAGATTTTGCTTTAGGGTGGAAATAGGTAGTGTTCTAGAATCAAGAAAATACAAAAAATGATGGGGATGTTGAGTCCTCACAAAGAAAATAAACTAAACATAATACAATAGAGCTGGAGGCTTGCTGCACTACCCCCACTTTTATGTACACACACACACATACACACACACAAACACACTTTCTCTATTTAATTTTCTTAATATAAAATACAGAGAATTTCTTGGCATGCAGAGCCTTGTCATTGTCACTAGTTTCTGAATTGCATTAAGTCATCTCACCTGAGGCTTAGTATTCATCACGTGTAGGTATGCAAATTAAATATTAAAAAAATAAAATTAAAAAAATAATAACAAAAAAACCCTGGAGCCTGTTTATTTAACTTAGAATCCATTCTAAACTGTATTCTGAACTGAATCAGGTACAAATTTACAGTCAAGTTAATCACATCATGTCAATATCACTGATAGGTGCAGAAATAAAAACTGCTTAGCAGTTTTTGGGTAATCATACTCAGTGCTGTGACTCCATGACTTTTTTTATAGGAATGAGTCCTGCCTGCACACAGAAAACACACAGTTCTGAGCAAAAATGCTGCAACTACATATGTTGCTTTTACGTATGCACTGACTAGTTACTTGAAGAGCTAAAACCACCTCCAAATGGGGCTTAACAGCCTTGCCAATTGATTCAAGGAGTTGGGGGGGGGGGGGGAGGAGGCTTTGTATACATTGCAAAATTCTCAGAAGTCTGAGGTTAAAAAAAAAATCAGAAAAAGGAGGAAATAAATATTATTCACAAAATCAAGTCTCTAAGGAAAAAAGCAAGCACTGTAATGTGCTAATGTGACACACAGGATTGCAGAAAATACATATAATTTTAACATATATGGAAGAAAGTGTTATTGAAAAGCTGTTCTTTTCTCCTAAATGAAGAAGTTCACCATGGCTTAATAAAATAGGATATGAAGCTTCATTTCAGAACTCCACAAATATTTGCAAGAATTTTTTGAGGTATTTGCCCAGCTGTCATGATGACTAAAAGGGAAAAATAACAGTCTACAAATATTTGAGGGGAGTAAACACCAATGATTAAGGAGTAAAGTACCATTAGTATAATGACTGATTCTGTAGTTTAAATATGAGTAATGAGATGCTAATAAGATCTGGAAAATGTATATTGGCAATTTAGAAATCTTCCTAACAATGGTATTGAATGCCTTCAGTACAGCTGGAAAGAGCTTGTCCTCTGGGTCACTTTAAGACTCCCATCTTTCCTGCTAAGGTTTTTTTAAGTTGCACAGATCATTTCAGCTTCCAGTCAGTCCTCCATCAGGGAAAAAAAAAAACAAAACCCGTGTCTTAGTGTTACCATTTCTATATGTAGAAGTTGAATAGTTTTAAAATTAGTGAAGGTGAGGAGTTAACCTAATGTCCAAGCTCTTATATCTTACCTTTTATAACTTCTTTGACTGTATCAAGCTTAAATGTGCAGCTGAATCCAAATTTTCAAAGCAGCATTCTTTGGAAATGAAACATTACCCTCTTTCTTTCAATGCCAGATTTCCATTCTGTTTTAACATTTAATTATACTAGAAGTTGTTATTTCAAGAAGCTGTGGGTTTGAAACTGCTTTATTTATATAAAACTGATATTTGTCATAATTTTTAAAGAAGACTATGTACCCTACTCTTCTGACTAATTTTTCAGTAGAGATGTGGCATAGTAACGTTTTCTCCCTGATAAATATTTTTATTAGCTTTATAAACACACTAAAAAAGTTGTTGAAAATGGCAAAAATCAAACCAATTCTAGTGAATTATAACAAAGCTACACTATGGTAATAGAAAACATCTGCTAGCAATTCATCATTTTTAGGAAAAGTTTATTGTATAAAGCACTAACGGCCAAATTCAGAGACCGCTGATTTCATAAAAGCCTGGCATACATTTCTTTAAAACAGTCTAGGAATGTAGCTGACACACAGCTTAAGGTATTAAAAATTATTTTTAAAGTTGTCATTATTTCCTTTATTTAATTTTCTTTTAATGGAGCTGAAGAGATGACTTTCAGCATAGACAAAGCTGGGCCCCTTTTTAATGGCGCCAAGGGGAATTGTAGAGATTCCATCTTGTCACAGACGTAAAACTAGAGCAGAGGAGAAGGCCTGCATCCCCAGTTCTGCACTAAGTGGGGCGGAGGGTGGTTCTGGTCCTGGGCTGTCCTGGAATACTCCCAGCCTGGTTGGGGAGGCAGGAGGTTAAATACAGACATTGTAATTTTGGAGATGATTCATTTAGACACCTGGAATGTGATGCAAGTATGTGTCAGCCCATCCTCTGAGTGCCCCAGGAAGAGGGAAACCAGCTCTAAACTGAGATCCATAACATGACTGTGGAAAATCCTGAGTTCAGCTTCTCACAGGTCTGGCAAAGTCTTAGGGCAGGAACGTCACATTCTCATTGTCATTCTCAAAAGTTAATACTGATGCCCAGATATTAAGAAGTAAAGGGCAAATACATTCTTGAACACCAACTCCTCAGCTCAGGATCCAGCTCTTTGCAGTAAAAAAAAAAAAAAAAAAAAATCTATTTGACAACATCAAGTAATATTTCACATATATATAGGGAAATCATGCATCCGTGGATGTTTTGACCTGTTGCAGTTGATGCATTTAATGCGTGCTTTTTTTTGGTCAAGAAAGCAGTACTAGTTAGGAAGAATTTCCAAGGCAAGGCTGACTTCACATACACTCTGTGCCTCATATTCCTAAAAACCTCTGTCTCTGTTGGAGACAGAAGAATATCTCAGATATTTCTTCAGATGCCAGGACACCTTTATATTTCAATTATTTAGGAAATTCATAAGATGCTCTTCATAGGTCATTCTTGATCCTGTTTTAATTGGTGACTTCACTACATAGAGATGTGGTGGATTTGGAACACTTTTCGCTTTAATCTGCCCAAATGAAGTACAGATCCTTTTCACTTCAAGTCAGTTCCTTTACAGTACTCCTTCTAGCCCGTCTTTAGTACTCATTTGGACTGAGCTGTAACATACAATAAGTCATCAGCTTGAATTTAAGGCGCCCCACTGCCTTCTGAGAGAAACCCTGGCTTAAAAATTGAAGTTAAAAGACTAGTGAGAACCCTTCAGCTAACATCAGAAACACTGTATACATTGTGGTCAAACACTAATTGAACAGTAACTGAAGTACTAATTAAACAGTTACAGCTAGAGGCTTTGACATTGAGTTTCATGTGTCTGTTTTTTACTGGCATGCTCATGGGTGGCAAAACCAAAACTACCCACAAGATCAAAGATTAAATACCTTTAATTTTGCTAGCCTATTGCTTGTTGATTCAGCTGCAACGGCAGCCATTAAAAAGCTACTATTCACTCATGGTTAAGGCACAGCAGTACCTTGTATCTTGGAGAAACTGTACTGGGAGTGCTTCACATCAGCTCAGCTTATACCAGATATAAGTTATACTTCAGTGAAAAAAATGAGTTTCAAGGCTGATTCTTAGAGACAGGAGAGAAGGAGTTACAAACTTCCAGCGAGCCTGAGAAGCAGAAACATCTCACAGATAGAGAAGTATCTGAACTAAGAAACAGCTGATTCTCTGTGTGCCATCTCTACTTATAAAAGCTGTCATTTTTGCTGGTAGAAGTCCTTATGTACTTTTTTCTTTTTCCCTTTCATTTTTTTTCTCTTTTTAATTTTTTTTTCCTTTGAATGGGGTAAGTTCTCTAAACTTCACCAGTTTCAACATAAATAGGGTGCTACTCACTAACTTTTCCGTGGTTCATCTGCTGTATATAGTAGATTCACCAAGGATTTCAAGTAAGCTGAGATTTGATAAACCTGGCATGACTTTCAGGCTGGAAGTGAAAGAAAGTGCTGATATTACTGATGTTTGCATAAGATTTTCAATGTGAGCTGCTACAAATCCATGAGAAATGCTGTAGAGAATTTCAGGAGACACAAAGAAAACTGCTTAATGAATAAGAGCTTGTAAACAAAGAGAAGCCAAGCAATCACAAAAACTCTGTTCATATTCTTCTAGATACTTTCTGGTTCTGTACATTTCCTGTTTTGACAATCATTTTAACTGCTACCATACATCAGTCCAAGGATAAGACAATGCTACAAAAACCACTATAATATATCACTTTCAAGTAGTTCATTTTACTGAAAAATGCTTTTGTATTGTTTCAGATAGAGTCCCCTTCTTCTAAAGAAAATACATTTTCATGTACTGTCTTTGTTGCGAGCTGAATTCTTTACTCTTTACTCAGTCAAAACTTCCAATTAACTCTGTGTTAGTTCTGGGTAAAAAGAATGACAAGATTGTTGGCCTTTTTAATGTAAAAATATTGATTTCTGAGTGGAATAAATTTAAGGGGTGTGGAGAGAAATAAAACTTATGAGAGAAATAAATTCAGTTTGAAAATGAAGATGCACCTACAGTACCTCTGTCATGTCTTATATCCATATCAACATTGCTCTAGAAAGTCGAGTGTTGGCAATTGACTAAAACTCAAGGAAAAACACTACCAAGTATTGACAATGGCCTCAGGAAAACTCTGGTCCTTAAGTTGGTAACATGCTAAGAAAAATTCATCCTGAAAAACAAATAAGATGATTAAGAGTACAGACCACATATAAACAAGAACAGCATTGGAAAACTGTAAAGCAGGAGTTTAGATCTCTCATGTTAAACATACAATCTAAAATTTCAAAGTACACATCTGAAAAGGAAAATTAATTGGGAAACGTAAAAAAGAAAACATAAAATATTAAAGCAAACACTACAATAAAGACAGGAAATAAGAGTTGGACTGGAAATCAGAAAGGAGGTGCTGGACTATCAAAGCATTATGGATAGGCTTCTGGTGACCCGGTAGAAGTTCTCACATCCCTTGCCCTTTTATCTTAACTTCTTTAAAACCAGATTAAATGGTCTGGAAACTTATGAATATATTTCCACTTCCTACCATTTAATACACTTGCAGTAGGACAAATGAAAAAAAATGTTATAATTAACTCAGAGATGATTATTCAAAATTTAGGATAACAGAGCATTATGGAGGTCAATGAAAAAATTAATATTGCCACCTATTGGTGAAAATAGAGAAGGCCAAATAATTCCTAATAATTTGCATATCCCCAAGGAAGGTCTTGGCCTTTGTAAAATGACTGATAGTTATTGATTTGGTTTACCTGACACCAGCTAGTCCAGGGAATACCCATAGCAATCTCTGCGAAAAAGTCATCCTGCCATATTTCTTTCTACTATGGCCATTGCCACTGGACCCAAAAAGACTCAGAGATACCCCCAAACATAAGAAAGAAACAATCTGTACCATCTACTCTGCTATTGTGCAATATATTTCATAGCAGCACTTCTCTAACAACATTAAATTAATTAACAATCTAACTCATTAGATAACAGAAATTATTTTGTATTCACTTTTTTCTTAGCTTCTCATTCTTCTTGTACATATCTCCCTCCTACCACAGAAACCTTCATTTGATATATTTATTACTCTTTTCCCTCCTCTTCTTCTTGCCTTTTCTTTCTTGTATTGCATCCACTTTTGCCGTTTTATATTTGGTATCTATGTTTGTCCCATTTGTTCACATTACCATCCATCTACCTACGTGTAACCACATGCACATCCCCCCGCATTGCCTCCAACAATCTGTCTGCGAAATGAGCAGTGACTTTATGATACTCTTTCTTGGAAATTTGCCTTTCTGTTAAAGAAAAAAACCTAACAGATGAAGTTGTTCTGCTTTTTCTGTTTCCTTCTTCCCTGATATATCCCTTCATATTTCTTAAAAAAGTAGCAATGTCAAGACGTATAGCTTTGCCTTTTCCTTTTGATAGAGCGGCATCCTCAGAAAGACTATACTATACTTACTATTAAATGGGTCAATACACAGTACTCCAGAGTAGTCAGCAAATCCATGGCCTGCCAAGCCCCCTTTGAGTCCTTACAACCCAAAACAGTTAAGTTTTACTAGTCACTAGAAATAGAGAAGATTTTCCTTATCTCTTTTTTCATCATTCCGCCCACAGTGGCATACCACTAAGGCAAAGAGCAGAAAGTTATCCTGAAATGTATTTTTGAGTAGTCAAGTACCTCTATAGGCCACCTGATTTTTCATTTGATACATATTTAAAAAAGAACTTGCCTGAAATTGTTTGGACAAAATTTCTATTAAAGACTGCTTGCCTAAAATAGTAGGAGGCCTTTCAAGCTCCTCCCACTCTTCCAAAAGCATAAGAGAAGAGAAATGCCTTGCGGAGTACCCTGAAGGTCTACAAAGATGTTTTTAATAGG
This sequence comes from Corvus kubaryi, assembly GCF_017639235.1. NCBI lineage: Eukaryota > Metazoa > Chordata > Aves > Passeriformes > Corvidae > Corvus > Corvus kubaryi. Next base: position 20,334 of record NW_024581625.1, read on the forward strand.
TTCACAGCTGAAGGCTCCTTCAGGGAAACTCTACTGCCAGTCTTCCCTCTCAGATTTTCAAGATATCAGTTCAAGTCCCTCAGATGCCTGCAGCTATTGTGAAAGTCTCATGCCATTTTGTTTTTTATAGGTCAAAAACATACCTTAAATTTGTCAAGAAAAATCAATAGGCAGGCAGTGTAGCCTGGTGAGGACAGCAGCCATGTGCTCCCACCAACACACAATGCTTAATGAGAGGACTTTTTTCATTAACTTAGGCTTCTGGATAAACTCATGGTCTAACTCCATAAAAACCAAAACAAACCCATGCCATAGTGTGAAACATTTAAAAATATAGAGCCTTGTAAAAAACTTTCTCTGTTTCTCAGGGCAGGAGTAACCGGAAATCAAATAAAATATTTCAACACAAAACAATCCATTCTAACCCCAGTGAGAAGGAAAAGCACAAAGGGTCTTGGTGTCCAGTAATGGTCGGTGAAGAAACTCTGATTTATCTTGAAGAATGCATAAAAAATAAAGTAAATATTTGTCTCAAGGTCCCACCTCAATCCAGATTATATAAATGTTACCTGACATTCCTAACCTGCAGCAGAAGGAATGAAGATTTTCCAATTTCTGTGCTTAACAAAAATATTACCCTCATCTGCAACAAGACAAAGTTTGCTTTATCACGTGTTTCAAGAAACATTAGCAGAATATATAAGTTACTTCAGGCAAAAAAATCCCAATACTGTTTACCATGACTGTTGATTGTAGGAAAGGAGGAAAAAAACCATCCCCACAGTTTTTACTAATCCTGTATTATTAATATTTCTCAGACTGGCATTGCTTCTTCTCTTAACTTAGATATATGTGGTGAATAGATTTCTCAGCAAGACCTGCAGTCGGCTTCCGAGTGGCCACAGAGTCAGAATAAAATTTGACATTCATGATTTGGTCTGGGATGTCCCCTTGAGTGCAATACTACTTTCAAAAAATATTTCCTAGCAAAACATTTTCCTTTCTGTAAAACATAAATGGTTAAATGGTTATTTCAAAAAGCCTTCTTTTTTCTTTTTTAAAAATGAACTAACAAATAAAAATAATGGTTATGGTTAAGAAGTCTGGAACAGCATCGAAGTTCTCTTACTACCTGAAGGGTAATATTAGTCCAGTCAGCTATTGGATCCTGCTCTCACAGGGGGGTGATCTGAAAGGAGCTGCACAATACATTTATTTAAGATGTAAATTGTAAAGCTACTCCCACGTTATTTGTGTGGTAATATTGGGGGAGCAGTAATACTTTAAAAATATCTTTTTTAGTATGTGATATCTTTTGTCAAAGAGGAAGATCAAATAATCAATGCCACTGCAAAATAAAAGCATGAAAAGGGAGATTTTCCTGCAGTTTTCCAAAGTGGTACATAAGGCACACCAATTTTTAAGCTGTTTGTCTTTTTATTTTTTTTTTTCTGTCTTTATTTTGCTGCACCTACCATATAAACCTTGTGGCTAAGAAGGACTCCTGTGTAGTGTCTAAATTTATATTCACATTTATCCTTTTGACCACTCAGCATTGCACAGATATTTGTTTATTAGTTCAGATCTTAATTTGGAGAACAATAGAGGTAGAGCCCATTTAATAAAACAGCAAAACATAATAGAAGCAAATGAATGAAGGAAAGAGAGAAGCAGTTTGGGGAAGACAAAGAAGGAGAGAATATTAATACACTAAAATGTAGCAGAGCAAAAGTGTTAGAGAGCTATCCAGTAACAATAAAAGCTGGCTAGGAAGGAAGGAAGAGATTTATGCAAGTCCTTAATGACAAGGGCAAGAAGCTTTCTCTTCTTTATATTTCAAAAAGCACACAGTTGCATAGGACAGAGTGGAAAAGTTAAGCAAAACAAAGAGAAAACATAGAAGACAGGCCTGAGAAAGCATTTGAGTGATTTTCAAAGCTACTGAAACCTATATTTTCCTTTCCCTCGTTCCTGTGAACCCTGGCAGAAATTAAGAGCGTATCAAGATTTTTTTTTCCAAAGCTTGGCTCTCCTTCTAACACACTGGAGACTAGCCGTAGATCTGAAAATTTTGTTGACAAATGCCATCCTGAAATCAGATGTAAAGCTTTCCTCTGCAGAAAACAGTCTATAGCGTCCCATTCCTGAGCCTTTAAAGCTCAAAATTCAGTATTATATTATAAAGAATAAACTTCGTGGTTTTACTCTGATATTTTTCCTTGAAAAACCCCAAACTCTGGCCTTGCCAAGTTCTTGCGGATCATCATGAAAAAGGGAAAGGTCAGTAGTATTTGGTTGCTGCTATTAGCTGTAGCACTGCCTTAGTTCTTATCTCTGGAGTTCTTACCTCTTATCTTGTCAGGCTGGAGGACAGAGGGAAAAGCCAAAATTATTTGGATCTAAATGAGATGCTGTAGTCTCTCAAGTTTTAAAATTGTCTTAGGCTTCAAACACCTTAGTCTAAAAAGGGAGAACATACTCTCAATGCACTCCTTGCTTCACATCTCAAGGGAAGAAATGGCACTGTGTTTTGAGCAGGCTTAGATCACTGGAAGAATCTTTTGTTGTTTCTGTTCACTGCAAACAAAGCACTGAAGGCCATGTCATTATTAGTTTCCACATTCTTCTCAGCCTCCAAGCCTGAGAGCTTTTATAACATAGGTCTGATGCTTACAGTCTTAAGCCTTAAGAGAGAGGAGAAAAGGAAAACAGAAATGGGAATCTGGAAAGGAAAAACTGTGATTGTCTTTCTCCCTTTTAACATCTGTCCTTGGCAATTTTTCACTCGATGATTAAGTAAATAATGCACATTGTGTCTAGATGCACGGTGTGTGAAAAGAGAAGGGCACAGCGTATTCTGCATCTGTGGTATATATCACAAGAGCAAATTTACATGAGATTTTTTGATTCAAGCAGCAATTAGTTTCCATCATTCTTTTTACATTTATTCAGGTGAGTAGATGAGAAGGGCATTGGGGCCAGCAGTAAGAAACGTGCCTAGGAAGCCATGCTGACAAAGGACAGCAACACTCATTGCTTTAAAAGGAATGCCTCCAGACCCTCAGACACCTAGACTAGACTTCCTAGAGCTTCAGAGTCTGCCCACTTTATTGCGTTCCTCCCTGTTTCAAAACAGAGAGAGAATTCCCCTCTTTCAAGACAGGGAATGCACTTTCTAGCACCAGTCTTCCTTTCCTGCGCATCCCACTGAGAAAAAAAAAAAAAAGAAGATAAAGAATCAGAGTCGTGAATTAATTTCTTGTATTTAATCACCAGATGAAATACAACTAATATTTCTTTCTCAAAAATTAGAGAGAGAAAAAGAGAAAAAATAAAAAAAATCTAACAAACTAATGACAGAACACACCCTACCTCAAAATACTCTTTGCTACTGCTGTTTGAGTTAAACTCTGGATTGTTTCTTAATTATTTCAGAAAGGGGAAGAAAGGACTATCAAAGCCAACTTAATTTGCCTCAACTAGGAGCATATCAATGAGTGAATATCTTCCTGATTAAAGGACTGATGTAAAAGATTAGTGTATTTAGCATAAAATCAGCTGTGGCCAGCTCTGGAAATGTCAGCGCTGTAACAGACTGTCTGTCTATCCCGTGTGCACTCAAAGTACATCTTCAGAATTGTTGATGGCACTATTACCGATAGAGGCACCCCGCTTAGTGCAGCTGGCATTGAGTGCTGCACTTTTTAATAGAGGCAGCTAGACAAGACCCCTAGATTACACATCGACCCCTATAACTTGAAACTCTAAGGAGAAAGCTGACCAGACAAGCAGTTATGATGATCTATTCAAAGTGGTTGAATAGTCTCTTTTTTTTGTGTGGAATAAACGTATATGAATGAACCTTTGCTTGCAATCCTACAGAGCCTGCTACCCCCTCCTACTGTTGTCACCTCCCTTCCTCCCTTCTCTTCCCTCTCTGTACTGCCATTAAAAGATAAATGGAGAAGGGGAAAGGGAAAAGAAAAAAACCCTTCTCTTAGTCTATTTCAGGTACTTTGAGGGGAAAAATTCAAATACGGGTGCACCAATTGAATGCCACTATAGGGCTTTGGATGTGAGTGTGATGCATTTGTCTGCAGAACTTGAGAACTTCACCCATGCTAGTTGCTTGACACAAAGTGGGTTGAGAGGAGTGTCCCCGAGAGAGATCAAGTCCACTTCACACTCAGAAAGCCTTTTTTCCCCCAGCTCTGTTCTCTTAGCTCCTCCTTTGTTATACTTCAGTGTATGTTTTCCTATTCCATCCTGCAGAAGTGACACTGAATGCAGATGAGCAGTTAAAAACTCATTGAAAGAAATTAACACTACTAGATAATTTTAAGTGATACCAAATACATTGGTAATTCTTTTCAGCATGACTTCTGGTATATCAGACTTGTACTTCAAGGACTTTGGTAACTGCCACAATCAGAGTAGATAATTACGTCCTGTTTTATATTTGTATATCTGTGACAAAATGTCCAACATTTCCATTCCTTGGGTTTAGATGTTTGCATATAATTTCTATATTTTACTTGAATTGCTTTCAGCAATATCGTTACTTAAACCAAAATTAGTAAAATATTTCAACAGATTTATTTTTCCTAAAAGTAAATTACTCACCCACTTTGCATCCAATATATAAGTAAGAAAAAAAAATCTTAACTCTAAGTAAGAATTGCTAAGTAATTACAAAAAATGCAGCCATGAATTAGGCACAAGTTTTGACTAGAACTGAGTTATTTTAATAATAAAATTGGTTATTATTCATAAATTAAACAAAAAGATCAGCTGTAGTATTATAGAGTGTTTAATATCTTTGCAAAATACTGAAATTAATTAATCCTGCAATATTTCTAAATATAAACAGCTAGTATGCTGGAATGCAAGGCTTAAATCTAGTATTAATGAAATTTCATAAAATTCTATTTCCTTCTTGGCCTTGTAGTCTTCTTGCCAGTCTAATTATGACATTTAATCTATATGATCATTATTAATCACTGGCCATTATACTTTTCCCTATAAATTTCTATGTCTGGTTCACTTTTATGAAAAAAATTCTGAACTTGGACACAACACACAACTACAACTGCACTTACCTTAGAAAATCTATTTTAAGAACCCAATTATGGGACAATTCAGCAAGAGATTCTACTCATAAATTCAGCAGCCAAAGCCATCAACCCCTATATATCTTATACGGTCCATTGGATGATGGTTAAAAAATAAAGTGATGTCAGGGAGGGTATGACACATTGAACTGAGGACTTAAATCTCTTTGGCTCTTCTGCACCTTTGTTGTCTGAACTGAACTTGGATAAGCTGCCTGTTTAGGACTCACAGTCAATTATCACTGATAATTTTTTCAGCTATAAAATGACTGTAGCTCATATTCCAACTATTGAAACACTGAGCCAAAGTGTCGTAATTGGCATCAATAATCATTTTGCCTTGCTAGAGACCTGTTTGAAAAATGTCTTGCAATATTATATCTTCTGAATTAAGTTCCAGCATATTAAATATCAAAATAATGTGCACAGATGAAAAATCAGAATATTTTCCTTAGAAATGATCTTAAAAGCCAATGCTATGAAATTTGTCAGTGCATGTGTTCATGTTGTCATATTTCCACGTCATTAGATACAATCTCTAACAGTAACTAGGAAACAGAGACTTTTTGTACAAAATGCACAAGGCACAAGAAATACAAATAGATGATAGATTTAAAGATGTTAATTTATTAAACATGGAGGCACTAGACAATGAAAGGCTGGGCAGTACAACCTTCTTTTTGCCTCTCACCCCAAAATATCAAGCTCTGTGTTGAGTCCAGCACGGGGTTAAATGGCATCATCTGATATAAACAATAAATCAGAGCTGGCTCTATTCAGTGTAATCTTCAGGTCTCAGCCCACCTCTGAATCATCTTGGGATTTTTTTCTGTAAGCAGAGATGAGATGTTTCTTAGTCTGCAAAGACTTACAGTCCTTCTTTCCCTTTATGGGCTTAGAGTTCTGCTATCGAAATGTTGAGATTATTAATCATGTATTCCTCTAAAAGCTGACCCTTTCAGATTTAGTCAGTTCTTGACACTGGTAATAAGTCACAACAGGAATGAATATTTCTTATTTTCAAACATCTAATTTCTTTCTACTTCAAAAACAGTGTCCTCTAGGGAAGGGGAAAAAAACCCCAAGATACGCCAACCCCAAAATTATTTTTCTGGTTTCAGATGGGTGTGGTGGCTAGACCACCAAATCTAGAAAACAAGACTTGACAATACATCAGATTCACAAGTGGAAGAAATAGGATTCAGTGTACATAGTGACAACATGGTTGTGAGATACTGAAGAAGACTTTAACAGTGAAAGGGAAGCAGAAATATACCCAGGCAGTCCATTCAAATCTTCTTTGACATTCAATGGGAAGCAAAATGAGGTAGAGTAATGCCTACTCTTGCTCAAAATTGTGTTGTTCTGAGAAGCAAAAAAATTCTGAAGGACTTGGAAAAGAAAGCAGTTCTCTTCCTCCTTGGAGACTTAGGGGTAAGTAGTCTCCCACCTTACTGTCGAGATTAAAAAAAAAATCATACTGTACCTTATTTAACAAAATTATTATTGCCAAAAATATTAAAAATTTAAAAAAAGGAAATCAACAAAAAGTTTTGTTATTGCTAATAAAGTTATCCAAGGTGGTTTGGGGGTTTTATAGAAGGACAGAAGATAAAGAGTCTCTGCCCCAGAGAACTTACTCATAGTAAAAGAAACAGGACAATTAAAAGCATAATCAAAGCATATAAATATCAGCAATTTTGAGTCAATGCCAAAAGTTCATTTCTAGATTAACATTCATACAAAAAGCATTACTGACATTTATACAAAATAACAAATATAGAAAAATTGAACTTGCAAATTTCAATATTAAAAGAGGTTCTCTGTCATAGTCACATTAATACTGAAGTCAGATTTTCAGAAATGTCTCACAAAACTTTTTTTTGTGGTAATATATACTAATTTAGAATAGCTAGTAATTAATCAGTTCCAACTAATGGCTGCATCAAAACTTTGGAAAAAAATCAGGGCATCAGTATTTGTTTTCTTATTTTCCTGTTCCCTTCTTTCCCCTAAAAGCCCAAATTCTTTCAGCTCTTGCTTGATGTGTTTGCAT